>NC_092093.1:25560671-25860671 GCF_045679555.1 Salvelinus alpinus | reverse complement strand
AATTTGTTTTTATTTGGAACGTGGGAAGCATTAGAGTCAACATGGGCCAGCATCGTTGTGGAACGCTTTCGACACCTTGTTGAGTCCATGCCCCGACGAGGGTGTTTCTAATGTTTTGTACACTCAGTGTATAATGCTGTATTCTTCAGGTAAAAATATAACAAACAAGCACATCATAGCAGGACCGACAGTACAACACATTGTGACTCTGATGTGACCAACATCAACACCCCAGAGATCATCAATAATAGCTTTGATCAAAGTTTGTTCCTGACAATATGAATAAACATCAGTAGAACCCACCACAACAAACCTCATGTCAGTCGATCACTGAGTCTTAACACACCTATTATCAGGTGAGAACATTAGCACCCTATCCTTCCTTTGCTGCAAGAGGCCCACTTTAAAACGCTTCACGTCCTTAACCTTTCACACTTCCACTTGTGTTTGTCTGTGTGTGAGTGTGTGAGTGTGTGCGTGTGTGTGTGTGTGTGTGTGTGTGCGTGTGTGTGTGTGTGTGTGAACAATAGCGTCAATGGCATTGCGGGGTGACTAATTGTGACATCCTCTCCCCCTGTGATCCTAAAGGTCAGCAGTAGCTGGTTGAAGGATTATATAAAGGATAAAGGAACATAGAGAAAGACAGATTTAGAGATACAGTGCCTTCAGAAAGTATTCACACCCCTTGACATTTTCTACATTTTGTTGTGCTACAGCCTGAATTGCATAAAATGCATAAAATGTGATATTTTGTGTCACTGGCCTACACACAATACTCCATAATGTCAAAGTGGAATTATGTTTTTACAAAACGTTTTACAAATTAATAAAAAATGAAAATCTGAAATGTCTTGAGTCAATAAATATTCAACCCTTTTGTTATGGCAAGCCTAAATAAGTTTAGGAGTAAAAATGTGCTTACCAAGTCACATAAAAAGTTGCATGGACTCACTATTTGTGCAACAATAATGTTTACCATGATTTTTGAATGACTAGCTCATCTCTGTACCCCTCACATACAATTATCTGTAAGGTCCCTGTCGAGCAGTGAATTTCAAACACAGATTAAACTCCAAAGATCAGGGAGGTTTCCCAATGGCTCGCAAAGAAGGGCACCTATTGGTAGATTGGTAAAAACAAAAAAGCAGACATTGAATATTCCGATGAATATTAATGACACTTTGGATGGAGTATCAATACACCCAGTCACTACAAAGATACAAGTGTCCTTCCTAACTAAGTTGCCGGAGAGGAAGAAAACCGCTCATGAGGTCATTGGTGACTTTAAAACAGTTACAGAGTTTAATGGCTGTGATAGGCGAAAACTGAGGATGGATCAACAACATTGTAGTTACTCCACAATACTAACCTAAATGACAGAGTTAAAAGAAGGAAAACTTTACAGAATAAAAATATTCCAAAACATGCATCCTGTTTGTAATAAGGCACTAAATAAAACTGCAAAAAATGAACTTGATGTCCTAAATACAAAGTATTATATTTGGTGCAAATACACAAAACACATCACTAAGTACACTGTTCATACATGTATTTTCAAGCATAGTGGTGAGTGCATCATGTTATGGGTATGCTTGTCATCAGCAAGGACTAGGGAGATTTCTGGGATAAAAATAAACAGAATGGAGCTAAGCACTGGCAAAATCCTAGAGGAAAAGTCTGCTTTACAACAGACACTGGGAGACAAATTCACCTCACAGCAGGATAATAACCTAAAACACGAGGCCAAATATACACTGGAGTTGCTTACCAAGATGACATTGAATATTCCTGAGTGGCCTAATTGCAGTTTTGACATAAATCGGCTTGAAAATCTATGGCAAGAATTGAAAATGACTGTCTTATAATGATCAACAACCAACTTGGCAGAGCTTGAATCATTTAAAAAAGAATAATGTGCAAATATTGTACAATCCAAGTGTGCAAAGCACTTAATGACTTACCCAGAAAGACTCACATCTGTAATCGTTGCCAAAGGTGATTCCAACATGTATTGACTCAGGGGTGTGAATACTTATGGAAATATGATATTGTCTAAAAACATGTTTTCACTTTGTAATAATGTGTGTGTGTGTGTGTGTGTGTGTGTGTGTGTGTGTGTGTGTGTGTGTGTGTGTGTGTGTGTGTGTGTGTGTGTGTGTGTGTGTGTGTGTGTGTGAACAATAGCGTCAATGGCACTGCAGGGGGACTAATTGTGACACCCTCTCCCCCTGTGATCCTAAAGGTCAGCAGTAGCTGGTTTCCCTCAGACAAGGAGAGGGGCATTGTGAGGAGTTGATGATGTCAGTGACGAGCTTGCTGATAGGTCTTCGTGTTTGTATAGTCCCTCACTGAGTCGCTGTCACGCGATGATGAGCCGCACAAACTGTTGATTCCAAGACTGGTTTCATTCACATTAGTCTAATAGAGATGTCTTTCTATGAAAATTTGCACATTTCAGTGACGATGTACACATCTTAGTTTGATAGGTGCAGGTCAAAGATCAAACTTAGAATAATTAGAAATGTCCTAACACTGATGACCAGTCTTATAGTGTATTGAGTGCTTTCATGTCTAAGGTAAGAGGTCTGTATGCAAACAATTAAGTGTCACCACGGAACCAGTAATTGATTTTTATATTAGTCTACCATGGTGCTGCTTTAAAAAGATATGATTACTGCTATAATTGTCTCCCTCTCTTTTCATTCTTGGATGGCTTTCAAATTCATATTGTTGGCTTTCGAAGAACCAGTGTTTCCTCATATAACATCTGGAAAAACGTTTGTATCACGGCTGGACAAAATGTTCTGAAAGATCACTGTTGTCTCACGCCAAGAAATAGATCTCTTCAGAAGAGGTGCAGGGGAGGTAAATATGTCATGGTTGGAGAGAGAGGGGGAGATTGATGTATAGGGAACGAGAGAGCATGAGAGGTAGAGAAAAAGAGGATGAGAGGGAGATGAAGGGAGAGAGATGGAAAAAGAGATGGCTTGAAAGAAAGAGAAGGATAAGGGAGAGATGAAGAGAGAGAGAGATGGAAAAGGAGAAATAGAGAAAAAGAAAGGAGAATAGAGAAAGAGAGAGGGAAAAATATTTTTTTAATTTAAGGGTGTGCAATGGGGTGTTTTTTTGCCTGGGTGTGGTTTCAGGACAATCCCAGACGGGTATGCGTACAGAGTTGCGTAGCTCCATGTGAATTTGGCTGGGTTCCTATCTCCCATGGGTCAGAAGACAAACAGACGGAGGGATAGCTGGGTTGTGTGATACATCTCAAGTCGGCGATAAGAACAGAAGTCAGCGTAAAAATATGATAAATTAAATACTTCAAATTACAAAAGCACATAAAAGTTTTTCTCCTGGGTGTTGAACACTGCCTCTGACATGTAATGATGCAGACAATACAACATTTGTGTTGGATGTGTTTCAAAAGGGAGTGTATTAAATTTCGACCCAGATCAGATCACAGAACTCACTGAATCAAACATGTCTGTGAGGCGTGAGCCATTAATCACAGACACTTACACACTTACCTCACACAATATTATGTCTGACTCCGTGCTCATCCGTTACCTTTATTTTGCCTGGGAGAATTGCTTGACTAACTTATAGCAACCCCACTTAAATCTGTTCAGGTCTCCGGTTGTTGTTCTTACTAAATACTGTAGATGGCGACAAATAAGTTACGAGACAAACTGAATACTTAGTAAGTTTACATTTAAATGCTGTACATTGTGTACTCTAAAGTCTATCTGAGTTTATTCTCAACAGGAAAACTCAGTGAAAGATTGTATCATCAGTCATGCTAGTTTGAAAAGCATGAACGTTAAGGGAATCGGAAGACAGAAAAGTAAAAAATAGAGTGACAGGTTTGCTGAAGGAAATAAGCTTGTTAGTCTCCATTCTAACACATTTCTGTCGGTCTGGACACTTTGTCTACTTGAGAGTGAGAGTCTGTGCCTCCACTTACGCCAATTTGGGCTTGTGTCTGAAACGCACGACTCATTCCTCAGATTGTGAGGAATTATGGAACCCTGTACGTTCAGATCAGATACGACTCATTTCCTCTCTGCGCGTGTCATTTCCTCATGGTCCAGTCAGAGGTGGAGGGAGTGAGAGAAGCCCATATCATTCACTGTAGACATATCTCTCCTTACCCTCTGTACCCTCCCTGGTACTGATAATAATGCATACTACATCAATCTAGGTGTCACGATGATGTTTGAAATATAGACTTTTGTTTTTGAGGGATGATTCAATCTATCTTTGTTTGAACAAATAACATTTTAAACAAGCAAGACATGACTACTTTCATTGCATTTGAGTTATTTAGCTAGCAGAGGCTTGTGTCGAGGTCCCTACAAGTCTCATAGTCTCCACAGAGAACAAGTTCACTGCCAAGACACCAGTAGCACCATTCTCCAACCAATTAATGTGACACCCCTATTATTTCAAACAAACACTACCAATGAGCAAAACAAGACATCTTCTACATTACACTGGTTTTTAACTCCACAAGCTACTTGTCTTCTGGATACACCATGATTCATTGGCCCACCCTGAGTGGGAGCAAATGTCATTGTAACAGGTCCGGTCTGGGGACAGTCTGCGATTCTTGTGCTGCGATGAGTGGATGGGTGGAAGTTTTGAAGAGTGGTGTTGGTGCTCTTCGATCATGTTGGAGACCCAGAGGTGATGTCCACAGGGGGGTTAGACGGTAAACATAGAGACCCCTCCACCCTGCAGCTGTTTGGGCTGGACCTAGACACAACACCACCCTGGTTGCACTGAACACAGTACGCCCCATACAGGATGAGAGGGGAGCACAGGACAGGAATTTAAAGTAACTGTCCCGTGTTTCCAGATTTCTTTGAAATTTAACCAAAAAATAATTACAATATGAGTGAAATGTATGCTTTGGCCACAAATACAAGTATAGGATAAGTCAACAACATTATTTGGGTCTAAGTTAACAGATGATGAGCTTTTAAACTTTAGTTTTTCACTGGACACTAGCTGGAAAATGTCAAGTTCAAACAGGACAGTAGAACAGTGTATGAGAGACAGCTTATGTTACGTCTACTCCTGCTCTCCCGCTCCGGCGCTCCACGTCACCTGTCCACTAACCACCGGTCCTGGCAACCCATCTTTACGCATACCTCGCAAGCATCATTAAGCACACCTGCACCCTATCATCAGCGCTGGATAGTCAACCAGTAGAATCCAGGACAATCACGTACATCACAGCACCACTCACTCTCACCGTGGAATCCATACATCAAGAAAGCCTTCCCTTCATCTTCATCAGTGCACAAGATCATCCCCACCATCTCATGGCCGAGGATGTAAATCACCAACTGGGCACCCGAATGCCGCAAGAACGGCTTTTCCTTTCCCTGTGGTTCCACGTCGGTTGAGAGTCCTGTGGTTGGGCTTCAGCCCAACATCCCAGAAGTATACTAGGATCTTTGGGAGTTTTTTTCCCAAGACCAGCACCACCTGTCTCCCTCCTCATCGCCCCTGGGATTGTGCCATCGACCTGCTTGCAGGCTCTACGCCTCCGCATCTACCCTCTGTCGGTGGCTAAAACCAAGGCTATGGAGGACTACATCGAGGAGACTCTCCAATATGGTTTGATTTGCACGTATACCTCCCCTGCGCCAGCATGCTTCTTCTTCAAGGCCAAGAAGGATGGAGGGTTGCGCCCGTGCATCGATGACAGAAATCTGAATTCCATTACCACGAAGTACTGCTACCCTCTGCCGTTGGTGACGGCCGCGATCAAACAACTCTGCGGAGCCAGTTTTTTTTACCAAGTTGGACCTGGGGAGTGCCTACAATTTGATCCGCATCTGGGAGGGGGATGAATGGAAGACGGCCTCCAGCATGATGTCAGGTCACTACTTGTACTTGGTGATGCCATTTGGATTAGCCAATGCTCCGTCAGTGTTCCAGGCATTCGTCAATGAGGTGTTCTGGGACATGCTTGGACGCCAGGTGGTCGTGTATATCGATGACATCCTGGTCTACTCGACTACCTTGGAGGATCACGTCGCTCACGTCCGAGGACTCCTGGAACCCCCTCCTGGCCAACCACCTGTACGTCAAAGTGAAGAAATGCCAATTCCTTCAGGAGGATGTCTCCATGTTGTGTTACCAGATCTGCCCGCAAGGAGTCATAATGGATGAGAAGAAGGTGGATGCTGTCAGGTCATGGCCAGTGCCAACCACCATAAAGGGGTTACAGCATTTTTGGGGATTTGCCAACTTCCACCCGCTGTTTCAATAAGAACTTTAGCTCCATCGCCTCTCCTCAAGGGTGGTCTCCGGAAGTTGGGGTGGAATCCTGCAGCTGACGAAGCCTTCCGCCTACTGAAGGGACTTTTTACCTCTGCCCTGTTGCTCAAACATACAGATCCTACGCTGCTCTTCGCGGTGGAGGTGGACGCTTCAGAAGTAGGTGTGGACGCTTCAGAAGTAGATGTGGGGGCTGTCTTGTCCCAACGTCAAGGTAATGCACAGGAATTGTATCCATGTACTCTAAAAAGCTGTCTCCTGCAGAGAGGAACTATGATGTTGGCAATCGGGAGCTCCTGGCGGTGAAGTTGGCGGTGAAGAGACACTGGCTGTAGGGCGCCCAGGACCCAACCTGGAATACATTTGGACAGCGAGGTGACTCGCTGTCCAAGCCAGGTAGACCCTTTTCTTCACCAGATTCGATTTCACGCTGACTTATCACCCAGGTAAAATATACATCAAAGCCGATGCCCTGTTCTGTCTCCACGAAACTCTTTCCCCTTCCCGTGCCTCAGCGTCCCTGGTCTCATCTGTCCATTGATTTTGTTACTGATCTCCCCTCTTCTGATGGTTTTAATCACCATTTTTGTGATAGGGGACAGATTCTCTAAATCATGCCATTTCATCCCTCTCTCTGGTCTCCCGACCGCTATCCAGGTCGCTGAGGCACTGTTCCAGTAGGTCTTCTGCCACTATGGCCTTCCGGAGGATATCATCTCTGATCGTGGCCCCCAATTCACATCATGTGTATGGAAGGTCTTTTTGGAGAAGCTAGGGGGTCACGGTCAGTCTCACTTCCGAGTACCGGCCTCAGTCTAACAGGTGGAGAGGATGAACCAGGATCTGGGTTCCAGCGCGCCGTCCACCGTCAGAAAGAGCAGACTGGCTCTCCACCAGGAACCTTCCGCTCTGCCTGCCCTGTAAGAAGATGAGTTTGTGGGGCCGTTCAAGGTCCTCGGGAGGGACCTACTCCCGCACCAGTGCTCGACGTCACAGGTCTACTAACCACCGGTCCTGGCAACCCATCCTTACGCACACTTGGCAACCATCATTACGCACACCTGGGCCCTATCATCAGTCACACCTGAACTTCATTACTAGCTTCATTACTTACCATTTATCTAGCACTCTGTTTTGTCAGTCATCAGGTAGTATTGTTTGTGTTTCCATGTCAGACGCTTTTCTTGTTTTGTTTGTTATCATTAAACTCACTAACTTCACCTGCTTCCTGACTCCCTGAGACTACATTACAGCTTATTCTGTCTATCATGATGGTCCTTAGGAAACAGAGATTTGCCTGGATCCGTATGCAATAAGAGAGATGAAACGTGTTCTGATTCGTGAGAATATTCTAGTCAGCCGCGCTGAACATCAGTGACCATGGTTCACACACCTTTCCAGTATGGAAAGTATTAATGAATGTGGCTATGAAATTATAATATGATTCAGCTTTACTTTGAGTCACAACTTTCTAAATCAGACAGGCCCGCCTCTGGACTCTTTCAACTCTCTCACCAAGCTTGTGTCAAGAAATCAGGAAAATTAACGATTCGGAATTAAACTGCTGTAAATGTTGTGCAGTTTAATAAGTCCTTCACATAACTCACACATCCACTGTATTTCACTCCTATTCTGAGTGAGAGGAACTAGCCATCGCCTAGTAATGGGGTTGGAGAGGGAGAAAAGTAGACCTCTATCCACATGTTATTACTTAATTGAATATCATTAAATCAGCATTAACCAAGATGCAAGCCAAAGCACACACGGTTCATATTTGCACTCACTTACACAACATACATTACAGAACATGTTAGAAACAGACATATGGCTGATTATTTTACAAGGAATAACATCTGGCTTATGGCGAGAGTGTGAGGGAGAGACGGAGACAGATTGAAGGATGTATAGAGAGGATAAAGGAACATAGAGAAAGACAGATTTAGAGATACATTCCCTTCAGAAAGTATTCACACCCCTTGACATTTTCCACATTTTGTTGTGTTACAACCTGAATTTAAAATGGATTCAACTTGGTATAAAAAGTGGAATTATGTTTTTAGAAAGTTTTACAAATTAATAAAAAATGAAAATCTGAAATGTCTTGAGTCAATAAGTATTTAACCCAAATAAGTTCAGGAGTAAACATATGCTTAACAAGTCACATAATGAGTTGCATGGGCTCCCTCTATGTGCGATAATAGTGTTTACTATGATTCTTGAATGACTAGCTCATCTCTGTACCCCACACATCTGTAAGGTCCCTGTCGAGCAGTGCATTTCAAACACAGATTAAACTCCAAAGACCAGGAAGGTTTTCCAATGGCTCGCAAAGAAGGGCACCTATTGTAGATAAAAACAAATAAATATAAAAACAAAAAAGCAGACATTGAATATCCCTTTGAGCATGGTAAAGTTATTAATGACACTTTGGATGGTGTATCAATATACCCAGTCACTACAAAGATACAAGCGTCCTTCCTAACTAGGTTAAGCGAAAAGTGAGGATGGATTAACAACATTGTAGTTACCCCACAATACTATCCTAAATGACAGAGTGAAAAGAAGGAAGCCTGTACAGAATAAAAATATTCCAAAACATGCATCCTGTTAGCACTGAAGTAAAACTGCAAAAAATTACTTTATGTCCTGAATACAAAGCGTTATGTTTGGCGCAAAATTCAACACATCACTGAGTACACTGTTCATATTTTCAAGCATGGTGGTGGCTGCATCATGTTATGGGTATGCTTGTCATTGGCAAGGACTAGGGAGTTCTTTGGTATAAAAATAAATGGAATGGAGCTAAGCACAGGCAAAATCCTAGAGGAAAACCTGGTTCAGCCTGCTTTCCAACAAACACTAGGAGACAAATTCACCTTACAGCAGGACAATAACCTAAAACACAAGGCCAAATATACACTGGAATTGCTTACCAAGATGACATTGAATGTTCCTGAGTGGCCTAGTTAAAGTTTTGACATAAATTGGCTTCAAAGTCTATGGCAAGACTTGAAAATGTCTGTCTAGTAATGATCAACAACCAACTTGGCAGAGCTTGAATCATTTAAAAAAGAATAATGTGCAAATATTTTACAATCCAGGTGTGCAAAGCTCTTAGAGACTTACCCAGAAAGACTCAAAGCTGTAATCGTTGCCAAATGAGATTCTGACTCGTGCGTGAATACTTAGTAAATGGTATATTTGTGTATTTCACTTTCAATACATTTGCAAACATTTCTAAAAATATGTTTTCACTTTGTCATTGTGTGTGTTTTCACTTTGTCTGTGTGTGTGTTTTCACTTTGTCTGTGTGTGTGTTTTCACTTTGTCTGTGTGTGTGTTTTCACTTTGTCTGTGTGTGTGTTTTCACTTTGTCTATGTGTGTGTGTGTGTGTGTGTGTGTGTGTGTGTGTGTGTGTGTGTGTGTGTGTGTGTGTGTCTGTGTGAAGGAATCCAAGGGGGTGTAGACCTTCCATAGACACTGTATATGTGTGTTATGTACACTGGGTATCATATATTTTGACTTTGTCATTATGGGGTATTGTGTGTAGATGGGTGAGAAGAAAAATATGTCATCAATTTTCAATTGAGGCTGTAAACAAAACAAAATGTGGAATACATCAAGGGGTATGAATACTTTTTGAAAGCACTGTACCTGAGAGAGAGAAAAACAAAGATGTTGAGGAATAGAGTGATGGGGATAGAAAAATAGAGACAAAAAGAGTTAGAGTATCAAAGGGAGTTTTAAACATTTCCTCCTTGCTTTGGAACAGAGAAGTCTATAATGATTGGCTATTCTCTCTCCCTCTCTCCCACACAGAACTGTCTCACACATCTTCCCTGATCTATGACTCATACTCATAGCTCTGTAACAGATCTCATCAGTTCACATGTTTCAGCTGCACGTTGGACCATTAGACCGAGACTGTCTCTCTCTGAACACCACTTTAATACCGCAACACCAACTTGTAAGTCGCTCTGGATAAGAGCGTCTGCTAAATGACTTAAATGTAAATGTAAACACCCATCAATGCTGTACACCTATCAATGCTCTCATTAGTGCAAAACCTATCACCTATTACAGCTGATAGGCATCAACTGACCCGATCTGAGTCACGGCACCAATGTGACTGACAGGGTTTGAACTGTGTCGCCTGGGTCATTACATGTGCATATGTGTCAATTACCTAATGATTGCTGAGACTGTGTAAGTGCCTGCAGTTGCACCTTGAATATAAGACTTGAATTACAGGTCATACCATAGGTCAGCTTCTTCCAGCCTTACCCATTACATATACTGTACATATACCGTGACACTGGGATTCAAAAATGACTGTTTGATGTATAAGTTTGATTCTGCTTTATAAGTTATGCAGGGACAGCTGTGGCGGTTGGTGACGTTTAAGAGGATGCTTTTTTTTATGAGCATGGCCTTATTTCTATTACAACATATTGGAAGACTGTCATTCATATTCCATTCACCCAGCTCAATGCAACATTGATAGGTTTAGGCTACTACATGATACTAACATTTCCCTGTACCCATCATGAGGTTGCTACAACCTAGCCTATGAATTAAAGTTTACAACGTAGGTGCACACAGGTTGAGAGAAAAATTAAGAGTAATCAAGGGGACAGACATTGACACATTCAATACCGCCTTGCATACACTTGCCTGCATCTAGCTGATCTAGGGTGTAATAACACAAATTCAGGTATGTTTATCCATGTTTCGTTCCGTTTGCTTCCGTTTAAGAAACATTTTTCAACAGAATCGGCGGAATCAATACACCCCTGATCACACGCCAAACACAGTTCACTTTCATCAAATCAAATCAAATGTTATTGGTAACATACACGTGTTAAACAGATGTTATTGCGGGTGTAGCGAAATGCTTGTGTTTCAAGCTCCAACAGTGCAGTAATATCTAACAAGTAATACTTAACAATTTCACAACAATACACACATCTAAAGTAAAGGAATGGAATTAAGAATATCTAAATATTTGGAAGAACAAAGTCAGAGCGGCAAAATCAAATCAAATTGTATTGGTCACATACACATGGTTAGCAGACGTTAATGCGAGTGTGGCGAAATGCTTGTGCTTCTAGTTCCGACCATGCACTAATATCTAACAATTTCTCAACAACTACCTTATACACACACAAGTGTAAGGAATGAATAAGAATACGTACACATAAATATATGGATGAGCGATGGCCGAACGGCATCGGCAAGATGCAGTAGATGGTATAGAGTAAAGTATATACATATGAGATGAGTAATGTAGGGTATGTAAACATTATATAAAGTGGCATTGTTTAAAGTGACTAGTGATACATTTTTTACATCCAATTTTTTATTATTAAAGTATTTAGAGATTTGAGGCAGTATATTGGCAGCAGCCACTCAATGTTAGTGATGGCTGTTTAACAGTCTGATGGCCTTGAGATAGAAGCTGTTTTTCAGTCTCTCGGTTTCCAGCTTTGATGCACCTGTACTGACCTCGCCTTCTGGATAATAACGGGGTGAACAGGCAGTGGCTCGGGTGGTTGTTTTCCTTGTTGTTCTTTTTGGCCATCCTCTGACATTGGGTGGTGTAGGTTTCTTGGAAAGCAGATAGTTTGCCCCCGGTGATGCGTTGTCCAGACCTCATTACCCTCTGGAGAGCCTTGCGGTTGTGGGCGAAGCAGTTGCCGTACCAGGCGGTGATACAGCCCAACAGGATGCTCTCGATTGTGCATCAGTATAAGTTTGTGAGGGTTTTAGGTGCGAAGCCACATTTCTTCAGTCTCCTGAGGTTAAAGAGGCGCTGTTGTGCCTTCACCACACTATCTGTGTGGGTGGACCATTTCAGTTTGTCAGTGATGTGTACGCCAAGGAACTTGAAGCTTTCCACCTTCTCCACTGCGGTCCCGTCGATGTGGATAGAGGGGTGATCCCTCTACTGTTTCCTGAAGTCCACAATCAGCTCCTTTGATTTGTTGATGAGAGGTTGTTTTCCTGGCACCACACTCCCATGGCCTTCACCTCCTCCCTGTGGGCTGTCTTGTCATTGTTGGTAATCAGGCCTACTACTGTTGTGTCATCTACAAACTTTATGATTGAGTTGGAGGCGTCATGGGTAAACAGGGAGCACACACCCTTGAGGATCAAGGTAGTGGAGATGTTGTGCTTCTACACCTGCATTGCTTGCTGTTTGGGGTTTTAGGCTGGGTTTCTGTACAGCACTTCGAGATATTAGCTGATGTACGAAGGGCTATATAAAATAAACTTGATTTGATTTGATTTTGTTTACTACCTTCTCCACCTGGGGGCGGCCTGTCAGGAAGTCCAGGACCCAGTTGCACAGGGCGGGGTTCAGACCCAGGATCTCGAGCTTAATGATGAGCTTGGAGGGTACTATGGTGTTTAATGCTGAGCTATGGTCAATGAACAACATTCTTACATAAGTATTTCTCTTGTCCAGATGGGATAGGGCAGTGTGCAGTGCGATGGCGATTGCATTGTCTGTGGACTTATTGGGGTAGTAAGCGAATTGAAGTGGGTCTAGGGTGTCAGGTAAGCTAGAGGTGATATGATCCTTAACTAGCCTCTCAAAGCACTTCATGATAACAGAAGTTAGTGCTACGGGGTGATAGTCATTTATAGCAGCCACATACAAACAGCAATATAATTTTGCTCTTTGTAGCATTCCTTCTCGCATCTACGCAATCTTCTCTTCTCACCTTTTCCCGTCGCTTGTGGAATTGAGTGCACATCAACAGCTGTCTGTGACCAGGTGAAAAAACCTTCCCAAGCCAAACCTTCAAACCATAACCGCTAACATCTACACACAGCCTACATCGTTAGTGTCACCATATTAGCTAACATCATAGCTATTCATAGCTACTAGAATTAACGTGTTAGTAAACCCGCTACAATCATGCAGTACACAGTTACACCTGCGGGCCCCAGTGGCAATAAATGAATAAAACCAAAAACTTACCTTGACTTGGAAGAGTTCCAGTGCTGAATAGCTATAACCAGCTAGCTAACATAGCATCACTCTATATTTGAGCCAGTTGTTTAAGTAGGCTAAACTAGTGAAAGTGAAAAGAAATACTATGAAATATAGCTCTCTTTCTCTCTCTTGCTTCTCTTTCATGTTTAAGTAAATGTATGTTTAAAACTGTTCAACTTTCTCTCTCTTTGAGTCAACCACTCATCACATTTTATGCACTGCAGTGCTAGCTTATGCTTTCAGAACTAGATTCATCCTCTGATCCTTTGCTTGGGTGGACAACATGTCAGTTCATGCTGCAAGAGCTCTGGCAGGTTGGAGGACATCCTCCAGAAGTTGTCATAATTACTGTGTAAGTCTATAGATGGGTTGAGAACCATGAGCCTCCTAGGTTCTGTATTGAAGTCAATGTACCCAGACGAGGATGGAAACTAGCTGTCCTCCGGCTACACCATGGTGCTACCCTACAGAGTGTTGTTGAGGCTACTGTAGACCTTCATTGCAAAACAGTGGGTTTTAATCAATTATTTGGTGACGTGAATATATTTTGTATAGTTTTATCTAAATAGGATAACTTTATTTTTCAGAAATTCACTGAGGAGGATGGTCCTCCCCTTCCTCCTCTGAGGAGCCTCCATTGGAGGACAGTATTATTCAGGCTGATATATCCTCCTTGGCATCTATTCGCTGGAGAGTTTAAGTATTTACATGTCTGCATGCTCTCCTGTATACCCTTGTCACAGATCCATGGGAGAATGTGAACCAGATGAGTAGGCGAAGGGCGGTGAGAGGTGGGTGGAGGGTGGAGGTGGAGGGGTTATTTAGTGGTAGTCAATCAGCCAGTGAGACCTGCTGAAGTTGGCAGCCTGACTGCTGCGCTGTGGTTCCTCGTCCACACATGTTTCCAATGCCTGGACATTACGAGTAATAACTCAAGTCAATAAATATGTGATGTTCATGCATATCCACTGGTGTAAGATTCTGAAATCACTTAACACTCCAGATAATATCCCCTTTCCTCCTGGAATAACAACACCACCCAAATGCCAGATGTTTTACAAGACTCACTAATCAGCAAACAAAAGAGGATTTCAGGAGAGGATTTCACAAGAAGTGCCAAACAGTCATTGGAGTAAAATGGAAACATTTTAATGCAGTCCACAGAGGGTCGGACTCGGCAGACATTTTGCAGGAAAGAAGTTGATGAACTGTCAGCCTCCTGGCAGATGCAACCAGGTTTTTGGCTAAAATGTCCTGGTACTTGGTAAAGTTTGTGATGCTGTTGAACTTAACAAGGGCCCCAGGACCAGTGGAAGCTAAATAGCCCAATAATATCAAAGATCCACCACCATATTTTATAGTAGGTATGAGGTACTTTTCTGCATATGCTTCTGTTTTTCAACACCAAACCCACCACTGGTGTGCGTGGCCAAAGAGCTCTGTTTTCATGTAATCTGACCATAGCACCGCCTGGAGTTTGATAAATGTCATTGGCACTTGGATTGGATCCTGTGCTATGGTCAGATGTCATGAAAATAGAGCTCTTTGCCCACACACCATTTTAGCCAAAAACCTGGTTGCATGTGCTGCATGTGGATCTTCCAGTAAGACAATAACCCCAAGCACTAATCAAAATCCACAAAGAAATGGTTAATTGGCCATAAAATCAACATTTTTCAATGGCCATCTCAGTGTTCAGACTTGAACCCCACTTGAAATCCTGTGGTTTGAATTGAAGAATGCAGTCCATAAGAGCAGAGGAAGGATATCAAGGATCTGAAAAGATTCTATATGGAGGAATAGTCTAAGATCCCTCCCAATGTGTTGCAAGTGGAGGATGCTAGAGTATTGACAACAGGGGTGCCAATAATTTTATCCTTATCTTTTTAAAATATTTGTATTAATTGTTAAACAAAATCTATTTCTCTGAGCAATTGTATTAGTATAAAATAATATCATTTCCCCATTGTTTTGAGCATACAATTGGAAATATACATATACTGTATACAATATAAAATATAAAATATAATCACAATATAAATTACATTATATGATAATTATAATATATAACATAGCTCAGTATTTGTGTTATTTATTTTATACAGTCTTTTTTGCTCATCTTTATCAATAATTATGGACCTGACTGTACATACAGTGCATTCGGAAAGTATTTAGACCCCTTCCCGTTTTATACATTTGGTTACCTTACAGCCTTATTCAATACCCCATAATGACGAAGAAAAAAATGTTTTTTTAGAAATGTTAGCAAATGTATAGAATAAAATAAAACAGAAATACCTTATTTACATATGTATTCAGACCCTTTGCTATGAGACTAGACATTTAACTCAGGTGCTTCCTGTTTCCATTGATCATTTTTTTAATTTTTTTATTTCACCTTTATTTAACCAGGTAGGCTAGTTGAGAACAAGTTCTCATTTGCAACTGCGACCTGGCCAAGATAAAGCATAGCAGTGTGAACAGACAACAACACAGAGTTACACATGGAGTAAACAATAAACAAGTCAATAACATGGTAGAAAAAAAAGAGAATCTATATACATTGTGTGCAAAAGGCATGAGGTAGGCAATAAATCGAATAATTACAATTTAGCAGATTAACACTGGAGTGATAAATCATCAGATGATCATGTGCAAGAAGAGATACTGGTGTGCAAAAGAGCAGAAAAGTAAATAAATAAAAGCAGTATGGGGGGTGAGGTAGGTAAATTGGGTGGGTAGTTTACAGATGGACTATGTACAGCTGCAGCGATCGGTTAGCTGCTCGGATAGCAGATTTTTAAAGTTGTTGAGGGAGATAAAAGTCTCCAACTTCAGAGATTTTTGCAATTCGTTCCAGTCGCAGGCAGCAGAGAACTGGAAGGAAAGGCGTCCAAATGAGGTTTTGGCTTTAGGGATGATCAGTGAGATACACCTGCTGGAGCGCGTGCTACGGGTGGGTGTAGCCATCGTGACCAGTGAACTGAGATAAGGCGGCACTTTACCTAGCATAGCCTTGTAGATGACCTGGAGCCAGTGGGTCTGACGACGAACATGTAGCGAGGGCCAGCCGACTAGGGCATACAGGTCGCAGTGGTGGGTCGTATAAGGTGCTTTAGTAACAAAACGGATGGCACTGTGATAAACTGCATCCAGTTTGCTGAGTAGAGTATTGGAAGCTATTTTGTAGATGACATCGCCGAAGTCGAGGATCGGTAGGATAGTCAGTTTTACTAGGGTAAGTTTGGCGGCGTGAGTGAAGGAGGCTTTGTTGCGGAATAGAAAGCCGACTCTAGATTTGATTTTGGATTGGAGATGTTTGATATGAGTCTGGAAGGAGAGTTTGCAGTCTAGCCAGACACCTAGGTACTTATAGATGTCCACATATTCTAGGTCGGAACCGTCCAGGGTGGTGATGCTAGTCGGGCGTGCGGGTGCAGGCAGCGAACGGTTGAAAAGCATGCATTTGGTTTTACTAGCGTTTAAGAGCAGTTGGAGGCCACGGAAGGAGTGTTGTATGGCATTGAAGCTCGTTTGGAGGTTAGATAGCACAGTGTCCAAGGAAGGGCCGGAAGTATACAGAATGGTGTCGTCTGCGTAGAGGTGGATCAGGGAATCGCCCGCAGCAAGAGCAACATCATTGATGTATACAGAGAAAAGAGTCGGCCCGAGAATTGAACCCTGTGGTACCCCCATAGAGACTGCCAGAGGACCGGACAACATGCCCTCCGATTTGACACACTGAACTCTGTCTGCAAAGTAGTTGGTGAACCAGGCAAGGCAGTCATTAGAAAAACCGAGGCTACTGAGTCTGCCGATAAGAATATGGTGATTGACAGAGTCGAAAGCCTTGGCCAGGTCGATGAAGACGGCTGCACAGTAATGTCTTTTATCGATGGCGGTTATGATATCGTTTAGTACCTTGAGCGTGGCTGAGGTGCACCCGTGACCGGCTCGGAAACCGGATTGCACAGCGGAGAAAGTACGGTGGGATTCGAGATGGTCAGTGATCTGTTTGTTGACTTGGCTTTCGAAGACCTTAGATAGGCAGGGCAGGATGGATATAGGTCTGTAACAGTTTGGGTCCAGGGTGTCTCCCCCTTTGAAGAGGGGGATGACCGCGGCAGCTTTCCAATCCTTGGGGATCTCAGATGATACGAAGGAGAGGTTGAACAGGCTGGTAATAGGGGGTGCGACAATGGTGGCAGACAGTTTCAGAAATAGGGGGTCCAGATTGTCAAGCCCAGCTGATTTGTATGGGTCCAGGTTTTCCAGCTCTTTCAGAACATCTGCTATCTGGATATGGGTAAAGGAGAAGCTGGGGAGGCTTGGGCGAGTAGCAGCGGGGGGGGCGGGGCTGTTGGCCAAGGTTGGAGTCGCCAGGAGGAAGGCATGGCCAGCCATTGAGAAATGTTTGTTGAAGTTTTCGATTATCACGGACTTATCAGTGGTGACCGTGTTACCTAGCCTCAGTGCAGTGGGCAGCTGGGAGGAGGTGCTCTTGTTTTCCATGGACTTTACAGTATCCCAGAACTTTTTGGAGTTAGAGCTACAGGATGCAAATTTCTGCTTGAAAAAGCTGGCCTTTGCTTTCCTGACTGACTGCGTGTATTGTTTCCTGACTTCCCTGAACAGTTGCATATCGCGGGGGCTCTTCGATGCTATTGCAGTTCGCCACAGGATGTTTTTGTGCTGGTCGAGGGCAGTCAGGTCTGGAGTGAACCAAGGGCTATATCTGTTCTTGGTTCTGCATTTTTTGAACGGAGCATGCTTGTCTAATATGGTGAGGAAGTAACTTTTAAAGAATGACCAGGCATCCTCAACTGACGGGATGAGGTCAATATCCTTCCAGGGTACCCGGGCCAGGTCGATTAGAAAGGCCTGCTCGCAGAAGTGTTTTAGGGAGCGTTTGACAGTGATGAGGGGTGGTCGTTTGACCGCGGACCCGTGGCGGATACAGGCAATGAGGCAGTGATCGCTGAGATCTTGATTGAAGACAGCAGAGGTGTATTTGGAGGGCAGGTTGGTCAGGATAATGTCTATTAGGGTGCCCATGTTTACGGATTTAGGGTTGTACCTGGTGGGTTCCTTGATGATTTGTGTGAGATTGAGGGCATCAAGCTTAGATTGTAGGACTGCCGGGGTGTTAAGCATATCCCAGTTTAGGTCACCTAACAGAACAAACTCTGAAGCTAGATGGGGAGCGATCAATTCACAGATGGTGTCCAGGGCACAGCTGGGAGCTGAGGGGGGTCGGTAGCAGGCGGCAACAGTGAGAGACTTATTTCTGGAGAGATTAATTTTTAAAATTAGAAGTTCGAACTGTTTGGGCATAGACCTGGAAAGTATGACAGAACTTTGCAGGCTATCTCTGCAGTAGATTGCAACTCCTCCCCCTTTGGCAGTTCTATCTTGACGGAAAGTGTTATAGTTGGGTATGGAAATCCCAGAATTTTTGGTGGCCTTCTTAAGCCAGG
This sequence comes from Salvelinus alpinus, assembly GCF_045679555.1. Lineage (NCBI taxonomy): Eukaryota > Metazoa > Chordata > Actinopteri > Salmoniformes > Salmonidae > Salvelinus > Salvelinus alpinus. The sequence continues at coordinate 25,841,899 of NC_092093.1, read as the reverse complement.
ATTCGGACACGGCAAGGACATCAGGGTTGGCAGAGTGTGCTAAAGCGGTGAGTAAGGCAAACTTAGGGAGGAGGCTTCTGATGTTGACATGCATGAGGCCAAGGCTTTTTCGATCACAGAAGTCAACAAATGAGGGTGACTGGGGACATGCAGGGCCTGGGTTTACCTCCACATCACCCGAGGAACAGAGTAGTAGGATGAGGGTGCGACTAAAGGCTATCAAAACTGGTCGCCTAGAGCGTTGGGGACAAGGAATAAAAGGAGCAGATTTATGGGCGTGGTAGAATAGATTCTGGGCATAATGTGCAGACAGGGGTATGGTGGGGCACGGGTACAGCGGAGGCAAGCCCAGGCACTGGGTGATGATAAGAGAGGTTGTATCTCTGGACATGCTGGTCTCAATGGGTGAGGTCACCGCATGTGTGGGGGGTGGGACAAAGGAGGTATCAGAGGTACGGAGAGTGGAACTACGGGGTCCATTGCAAACCAAAACAATGATAACTAGCCTGAACAACAGTATGCAAGGCATATTGATATTTGAGAGAGACATACAATAAGGCATAAAGTGATTGCAGGTCTTGATTGGGAGAGCTAGCTAAAACAACAGGTAAGATAACAGCAGCTAGTCCACTAACACAGCAACAACAGGTAAAAATGGCGACGACTAGGCAGAGAGGGTCGGATTAACTACACACAGATCCTGAGTTAAAGCACAGAGCCGACAGATAAAACACAAATAAACAGAATGGAGTACCGTGAATTAATGGACAGTCAAGCAGGCATCAGCTATGTAGCCAAGTGATCATAGTGTCCAGGGGGCAGCCGTAGATGGAGCAGGGAGGCCTCCACTAAGCTAGCACGCGGCGTTTAAAGTTAGTAGCCCGGGGGGTGGTCTGCTCAGACGGAGGGGGTCTGCTCAGACGGAGGCCGGTTGAGGGCACAGCGGATGGGGTATTCGTCTGCAGACCAGACGTGGTCGTGTCGACAGAGAATCCAAGCCGGATGGCGATGGCGAAAGAGAGGTTGTGAATTGTAGAATTGTGTTTGCTAACTGGTGCTAGCTTCGTGGCAGTGGCGCTAGCTGCAAGCTAGCTGTGAGGATCAGAAGTAGTGGCTCAGGGATTACGGCAGGAATCCGGCGTTGTTGTCGAGAGACAGTCCGATGCTGGTAAATTGGTGAGTAATATCCAGGCTAATAACAGGGCTGGTGTCTGTGCAGAAGGTAAAAGCTGCTAGCAGCGGCAAAAAATGGCTAAATTAGCTTGTAGCTGATTAGCTGGTTAGCTACTGGGGGTTCCAAAGTTAAAAAATAATAGCGATTCCGTATCACATTGGGTGAGGTAGGTTACCGGAAGGTATAATCGAATTAAAAATCGAAAAGAGATAGAAAAAAAATGTTAAAATATATACAAGAAATACGAAAAAATACAAACGTACACGAGAGGACTAAAGAAACACGTCTACACTGCTACGCCATCTTGGATTGATCATCCTTGAGATGTTTCTACAACTTAATTGGAGTTCACCTGCGATAAATTCAATTGATTGGACATGATTTGGAAAGGCACACACCTATATAAGGTCCCACAGTTGACAGTGAATGTCAGAGCAAAAACCAAGCCATGAGGTCGAAGGAATTGTCCGTAGAGCTCCAAGACAGGAGTGTGTCGAGGCACAGATCTGGGGAAGGGTACCAAAAAATGTCTGCAGCATTGGTCCCAAAGAACACAGTGGCCTCCATCATTCTTAAATGAAAGAAGTTTAAAACCACCAAGACTCTTCCTAGAGCTGGCCAAACTGAGCAATCGGGGGAGAAGGGCCTTGGTCAGGGTGGTGACCAAGAACCTGATGGTCACTCTGACAGAGCTCCAGAATTTCTCTGTGTAGATGGAAGAACCTTTCAAAAGAACAACCATCTCTGCAGCACTCCACCAATCAGGCCTTTATGGTAGAGCGGCCAGACGGAAGCCACTCAGTAAAAGGCATGTGACAGCCCGCTTGTAGTTTGCCAATTGGCACCGAAAGGACTCTCAGACCATGAGAAACAAGATTCTCTGGTCTGATGAAACCAAGATTGAAGGCTTTGGCCTGAATTCCAAGCTTCACGTCTGGAGGAAATCTGGCACCATCCCTACGGTGAAGCATGGTGGTGGCAACATCATCCTGTGGGGATGTTTTTCAGCGGCAGTGACTGGGAGACTAGTCATGATCGAGGGAAAGATGAACGGAGTAAAGTACAGAGATCCTGGCTTCGGGACAAGTCTCTGAATGTCCTTGAGTGGCCCAGCCACAGCCCGGACTTGAACCCGATTGAACACCGCTCCCCATCCAACAGAGCTTGAGAGGATCTGCAGAGAAGAATGGGAGAAACTCCACAAATACTGTAAAGGTGTGCCAAGCTTGTACCGTCATACCCAAGAAGACTTGAGGCTGTAATCACTGCCAAAGGTGCATCAACAAAGTACTGAGTAAAGGGTCTGAAGATATATGTAAATGTTTTTTTTGCTATACATTTGCAAAAATTTATAAAAATACATTTTTGTTTTGTAATTATGAGGTATTGTATGTAGATTGATGAGTGAAAACAATTATTTAATCAATTTTAGAATAAGGCTGTAAAGTAACAAAATGTGGAAAAAGTGAAGTGGTCTGAATACTTTCCGAATGCTCGGACCGAAAATATACTTCCATTAAAAAACATGGAAAACATTAATGGAAAACATTCCATTAAAACACACATAAATCATGTGTGTCCCACAGTGCATAGAGTGCATGACACCCCAATGACACGGGGGCATAAGACCCCGGCCAGCCACACTATAGACAGAGCTAAATTCAACCCTCCACAACCTCTTTCTCTCTCTTCCCTCTTCGTTCTTTTCCCCTCCATTTTCTCTTCCCTCTGTTTTTCCGCTTACCCTTATGTCTCGGGGGGGGCCAACACATGATATCGGGCGGACGTTTTAGGCGTGACGCTCTCTCTCAGCACGGTTCCCCTTCAAACGTTGGGCCGCTCACAGAGCAGTCCGGATCTCTCTTCCTCTCCTGGCCATTAAAGAATAATGTGCACTTCTCTGTTGTAGTGTTTGTTTTCATCCCTCTGTTACAGGTGGACTGTAAATATTGAAAAGGAGCCCAGAGAACAGCTAGGGATAGTTAAGATTAGCCTGTGTCATGACTTTTGACTTAAGATTCTCACACGGGTCAGTGAAACCCAGTCAGGCCAAAACCCATATATCATTCAATGAGGATCGCCTTAAAAATGTACCATTTACAAAAGATAAATATTATTATTGACAAAGGTAAATCTACTTGACAAATGCTGAGAATTTCAATTGTAAGTGTTCACTTTTGACAGCAACGTTCCTTGCTCTTCCCTGTCACGCCCTGACCTTAGAGATCCTTTTTATGTCTCTATTTGGTTTGGTCAGGGTGTGATTTGGGGTGAGTATTCTATGTGCTTTAGTTCTATTATTTGTATTTCTATGTTTTGGCCGGGTAGGATTCTCAATCAGGGACAGCTGTCTATCGTTGTCTCTGATTGAGAACCATACTTAGGTAGCCCTTTTTCCCACCAGTTAACTTTGTTTGTGGCACATAGTCCTTTAGCTTCAACGGTTGTTTTGGATTGTTTATTGTTTTTGTCGGCGTCATATAAATAAAGGAATATGTATGCTCACGACGCTGCGCTTTGGTCTACTTCTGTTGACGTCCGTGACACTTCCCAAACTACGAATGATCGTGAATAGTTTTTAAAATTACTTCCTTGAGTGATATCTAGACCTATATTTGAGATATTGTATGACTACTGTACATACACAAAACCTGGTAAATCAAGTTGAGATTAGTTGGTTCTTTAAGTAAATATGAATGAATAACTTATCTGTTGCCGACAATCCTTATTTCACTCCATTCTATCACTCCTGGTGTTATCAAAATATCAAACATATCACCAGACATTCAAAAGCTATGAGGCTCTAGCTTCCTCATGTCACGCCCTGGCCTTAGTTATCTTTGTTTTCTTTATTATTTTGGTTAGGTCAGGCTGTGACATGGGCGATTTATGTGTTTTGTCTTGTCTAGGGGTGTTGTATGTTTATGGGGTGTTTTCTAGTCTAGGTGTTTGTATGTCTATGGTTGCCTAGATTGGTTCTCAATTAGAGGCAGCTGTTTATCTTTGTCTCTGATTGGGAACCATATTTAGGCAGCCATATTCTTTAGGGGTTTCGTGGGTTATTGTCTATGTGTAAGTTGCCTGTGTCTGCACTTTTCGTATATAGCTTCATGTTCGTTTGTTGTTTTGTATAGTTTGTCAAGTGTTCTTCGTTTCGGTAAATAAATAGAAGAATGTATTACTATCACGCTGCGCCTTGGTCCTCCTCTCTTCAACCAAACGACGAACGTGACAGAATAACCCACCACAACCGGACCAAGCAGCGTGAAAGGAAGGAACAGCGCTTTGTGGAGCAATGGACTTGGGAGGAAATATTAGACGGCAAGGGACCATGGGAACAGCCGGGTGAATATCGCCGCCCCAAGGCAGAGCTGGAGGCAGCGAAAGCCGAGAGGCGGCATTATGAGGAGCTAGCTCGGCAGCGCGGCTGGAAGCCTGAGAGGCAGCCCCAAAAATTTATTGGGGGGGGGGGGGTGAGTTCTACACTTGGGGGAGTGTGGCGAGTTCAGGTAGGAGACCTGCGCCAACTTCCCGTGCTTACCGTGAGGAGCCGAAGATGGAACCAGAGCCAGTCGGGGTGGAATTGGAGGTGAGCAAGGGGAGTGAAGCAGAGACTGTGAAGGAATTAATGGGGAAATTGGAGGAGAGTGAAATGAGGGAGTTGCTGTGTTGGTGCATGAGGCACGGCATCCGCCCGACGGAGCGTGTCTGGGATTTGATGTTACCCGAGTCAGCTTTACATACTCGTCCTGAGGTGCGTGCTAACCGTCTGGTAATGACAGTGCTAGTCCCACGCACCAGGCCTCCTGTGTGCCTCCCTAGTCCTGCACCTCCTGTGGCAGCCCCACGTACTAGCTCTCATGTGGCAGCCCCACGCACCAGCTCTCCTGTGGCAGCCCCTCGCACCAGTCCTCCGGTGCCGGCGCCACAAACCAGGCCTCCAGTTCCAGCACCCCGCACTCGCCTTGAGGTGCGTGTCCCCAGCCCAGTACCAACAGTGCCAACACCACGCACCAGGCTTCCTGTGCATCTCCAGAGCCCTGTACGCCCTGTTTCTCCTCCCCGCACTCGCCCTGAGGTGCGTGTCCTCAGCCCGGTACCACCAGTGCTGGTACCACGCACCAGGCATCCAGTGCATCTCCAGGGTCCAGTACTCCCTGTCCCTGCTCCTCGCACTCGCCTTGAGGTGCGTGTTCCCAGCCCGGTACCACCAGTTCCGGCACCACGCACCAGGCTTATAGTGCGCCTCGGCAGTCCATTATGCCCTGTTCCTTCTCCCCGCACTCGCCTTGAGGTGCGTGTCCCCAGCCCGGTACCACCAGTTCCGGCACCACGCACTAGGCCTACTGTGCGCCTCCAGGGTCCAGTATGCCCTGATCCTGCTCCCGTCTGTCCAGCGCCGTCAGAGCCGCCCGTCTGTCCTGAGCCGCCAGAGCCGCCCGCCAGTCAGGAGCCGCCAGAGCCGCCCGCCAGTCAGGAACCGCCAGAGCCGCCCGCCAGTCAGGAGCCGCCAGAGCCGCCCGCCAGTCAGGAGCCGCCAGAGCCGCCCGCCAGTCAGGAGCCGCCAGAGCCGCCCGCCAGTCAGGAGCCGCCAGAGCCGCCCGCCAGTCCGGAGCCGCCAGAGCCGCCCGCCAGTCCGGAGCCGCCCCTCGGTCCAGAGCCGCCCCTCGGTCCAGAGGCGCCCCTCGGTCCAGAGGCGCCCCTCGGTCCAGAGGCGCCCCTCGGTCCAGAGGCGCCCCTCGGTCCAGAGGCGCCCCTCGGTCCAGAGGCGCCCCTCGGTCCAGAGGCGCCCCTCGGTCCAGAGGCGCCCCTCCGTCCAGAGGCGCCCCTCCGTCCAGTGGTAAGGATGAGAGCAGTGGTGTAGTCTATGGTGATACGGATATCACTTATTATTGATATCTACATAGCGCATTGATGTGAATCACACTGCTGCTCTCTCATTTAGCTATTTGCGCCTCACGGATTGTGCTTGTTGTGGATGGCTGTACAGAAATCTAAATGTGTATTTGAACCCAATAATGGTTGAATTCAAGAAGTGTAAGCTGCCCATCAATCATTGTTTTTGAAACCAGTGGACAGCCAGTGAAAAATGCGCTCTTGCAACAGCTGCATAGTGAGGATCCCAGCATATGGAATAAAAGTGGGGCTTTTATTGCTAAAAAAATATCCATAGGCCTGTTGTGTCTTTGGCTATGCCGGATTAAGTGATATGACATGCTATTCTATAAAATCCTTTGTTCGTAATTAATATTACCTGATTGAGCTAATCATGTGAATGTAATTAACTAGAGAGGCAGGGCACCACGAAATAATATTTATAGAGCTGTTATCTTCTGAATAAACTCTTAAAGGCCTAGTAATATTTTACATCAATAGCAGTCAATATTAATCGTCACCTTATTTCAGTCTCATCTGAAATTTGTAAATTCTTGGTTATCTTCACGAACCCTGGCTAACAAGTTGAATCAGCAATACAACATTGGGTTTAGTTATTTATTTACTAAATACCTAACTAAATCACACAGAATTACATATACACAGAATGAATCATACCTTGATTACAAATTACGTCATAAAGGAAAACGTCCCTAGCGGGCAGAACAGATATGACAGCTGGTTACACAAAAGAAAAGGGGGCTGGGTTTGAGTGAAAGAGCGGGAAGACTTGAGGAACCAAGGGAGAAGCCATGCTATCGTAAATACAGTATCTTATGCATTCTAAATTACCGCGCATTTGGAAAAGGAAAAGGCAATAAATATTTACTCTGAGCTGCGCTTCGGTAGGTTGGTGGTAGATGGAAGGCCGTGTTGCCCAACCGAGTCCTTTGTCCTTTGAAGAATGTCTCTGCTGGTAAATTGGATACATTGTAGTAACGTCGTTGTGTGGTAGACGGGTTACTCTGTTCTTTCCTAATTTACGTTTGCAGCTGCTGTTGCTAACTCAACGTCTAGGCGGTATCACTTCTGTAGTGAATAAAAGTTCAAAGTTCATACCATTCGCAACCAAAGCTCACGCTGATGTTGGCTTAGTTCTGTAGTTGACATGTTAGTCCTTTTCAACGTATGGACCGTCGTCCTCACATCCTTGGAACAGGAAGGTTACATTTTCGTCAAGGGCTCACATAGTGGAGGGAGAAAAGGGGTGTGTTTCATAATTTACAACCTATGTCTCTTCACGTGGGCGGGCCACTGAGTCGGGCCTAATTCACTCATGAAAACCCAATTCTCACATTTTAGAAGCTAAAATCACATTTCATCCCATCACGAATAATTTCATATTCAAACATTTAAATTGAACAACAATTCCATGTGAATCCGATAACTCTGATGTGTAGACTTTTCACTGTAGAGTTTATGTCATTCTATCATTAATGAGAATGTGCCAGATGACAACCGAACTGACATAATATACAGTGGGGAGAACAAGTATTTGATACACCGCCGATTTTGCAGGTTTTCCTACTTACAAAGCATGTAGAGGTCTGTCATTTTTATCATAGGTACACTTCAACTGTGAGAGACAGAATCTAAAACAAAAATCCAGAAAATCACATTGTATCATTTTTAAGTATTTAATTTGCATTTTATTGCATGACATAAGTATTTGATACATCAGAAAAGCAGAACTTAATATTTGGTACAGAAACCTTTGTTTGCAATTACAGAGTTCATACGTTTCCTGTAGTTCTTGACCAGGTTTGCACACACTGCAGCAGGGATTTTGGCCCACTCCTCCATACAGACCTTCTCCAGATCCTTCAGGTTTCGGGGCTGTCGCTGGGCAATACGGACTTTCAGCTCCCTCCAAAGATTTTCTATTGGGTTCAGGTCTGGAGACTGTCTAGGCCACTCCAGGACCTTGAAATGCTTCTTACGGAGCCACTCCTTAGTTGCCCTGGCTGTGTGTTTCGGGTCGTTGTCATGCTGGAAGACCCAGCCACGACCCATCTTCAATGCTCTTACTGAGGGAAGGAGGTTGTTGGCCAAGATCTCGCGATACATGGCCAAATCCATCCTTCCCTCAATACAGTGCAGTCGTCCTGTCCCCTTTGCAGAAAAGCATCCCCAAAGAATGATGTTTCCACCTCCATGCTTCACGGTTGGGATGGTGTTCTTGGGGTTGTACTCATCCTTCTTCTTCCTCCAAACACGGCGAGTGGAGTTTAGACCAAAAAGCTCTATTTTTGTCTCATCAGACCACATGACCTTCTCCCATTCCTCCTCTGGATCATCCAGATGGTCATTGGCAAACTTCAGACGGGCCTGGACATGCACTGGCTTGAGCAGGGGGACCTTGCGTGCACTGCAGGATTTTAATCCATGACGGCGTGGTGTGTTACTAATGGTTTTCTTTGAGATTGTGGTCCCAGCTCTCTTCAGGTCATTGACCAGGTCCTGCCGTGTAGTTCTGGGCTGATCCCTCACCTTCTTCATGATCATTGATGCCCCACGAGGTGAGATCTTGCATGGAGCCCCAGACCGAGGGTGATTGACCGTCATCTTGAACGTCTTCCATTTTCTAATAATTGCGCCAACAGTTGTTGCCTTCTCACCAAGCTGTTTTTCTATTGTCCTGTAGCCCATCCCAGCCTTGTGCAGGTCTACAATTTTATCCCTGATGTCCTTACACAGCTCTCTGGTCTTGGCCATTGTGGAGAGGTTGGAGTCTGTTTGATTGAGTGTGTGGACAGGTGTCTTTTATACAGGTAACGAGTTCAAACAGGTGGAGTTAATACAGGTAATGAGTGGAGAACAGGAGGGCTTCTCAAAGAAAAACTAACAGGTCTGTGAGAGCCGGAATTCTTACTGGTTGGTAGGTGATCAAATACTTATGTCATGCAATAAAATGCAAATTAATTACTTAAAAATCATACAATGTGATTTTCTGGATTTTTGTTTTAGATTCCATCTCTCACAGTTGAAGTGTACCTATGATAAAAAGTACAGACCTCTACATGCTTTGTAAGTAGGAAAACCTGCAAAATTGACAGTGTATCAAATACTTGTTCTCCCCACTGTACCTTAAGTACCACCACATATGTTCAATTGGTCGGATTACCAGAATATAGTTAATTTCCCCCCACCTTTCTGATGTTCCCAGAATCTCTATGTTAACAAAGGGGTTTTCAAATTTCACATCAGTAGGGTAGAGAGAGGGAAAAAGGGGGGAAGAGGTATGACTGTCATAAACCTACCCCCAGGCCAACGTCATGACAGGCCTAATGGACGCATGCTTAAACTCATACACTTTTGATTGACTTAAAGGGGCAATCTGTAGTTGCTACATCCATTTTTGTAGTTATAAATTATATATAATAATGTAAAGATATAATTTAATCATATTATTATATGTAGTAGAAAGCGATGTGTTAGAAGAAGCCTACACAACCAACCCATAAAGTAACATTTAACATCCATATATGTCCAGCTATGTAAACGTTAACATTGATCTATCCTGCAATAGAGGTTGTTCAATTGGTAACATACATTTTTGTCTTCTTCTAATGCCTCTTAGGGGAAAGTAATCTAAAAGTAATGTAATCAGATTACATTACTGAGTTTGTGTAATACAAAAGTTACATTACTGATTACAATTTTGGACAGGTAACTAGAAACTGTAACGGATTCCATTTAAAAAGTAACCTACCCAACCCTGGACTGATCTGCTTATCTATCTTGTTGACGCTGAGTACACTCCGTCCTTGGGAGGGGTAAAACCCTCATATCTTCCAGAGCAAACTGCACTACAAGCCATTGCCTGGCCCTTTCCTGTGTCACCAGCCTGTTTGCTAAGGTTTCCAGCTCGGACAAGGAGACTATCCCTCCCTGTTTAACACACACACACAAACAAACACACAAGGTAATTTCCCAGTACAAGGAGACAGCAAACATGCATAATCTAAAATTGCTCCCCGAGACTCAAAAGGGTGTTTACTCCTCAGAGAGGGAGATGAGAGGCGAGATGGGTGGAGGGTGTCAGGACCTCACAGGGTCTTCCAATCCTAGCAGCCCGTCAAGTCAAACAAGAGGAATGAGGAACATCCTCTCTGTGAATGATAACTCTGAGGAAACTTCAATAATGGCTAAAGATAAAGAAAGATTATGTTCTCCCTGGTGAGATGTAGAGGCCTATTCATCATCAGGTCGATGAAGGAGTGGCCTGGGTATCCAGGTGACCCTGTCTGTGGCCTGAGCTTTATATATCATCCTGTTTCAGATGGTTTCCTGTGTCTGTGTCTGTTTGTGTGTGATAGTATCTGCTGATAGCGCCACTTTACTAAACATTGATGATCATAATATGAGTCAGACGTCCATCGCATTTCACAGAAGTGAGACAATAGCAGGTCTTCTCATTTATCAAAACATTGGCAATAACTCTACCCATTACCTCACACACATTTCAAATAGATGAATACCAATAATGATGTCACTAACGATGTCAATGGATACCTTGTGGTGGAACATTCACCTTCTTACCAATTTATATCTGTTCAATATTAGTCCTGATGGTAATAGTAACAACAACAAGAGACCTCAGACACCACAGGGAGATGTACTGTAATACGCTTTAAGATGCAAAACCATGTTTAACCTACCAGTGCTCTTTTTATCAGCTCACTCTTAATTCTATTTTTGATATTTCTTTGAATTATTCACCAGCTAACCTGGGTTAAGACCTTTTTGTCCTTTGTACAGTACAGTATGCTGAGGCACTATACATGTCCTGTTGTAAGTCTACGCTTTCACCTGTGTAAATTATTGATATTGGACATAACAGTAACAGTTTGCTCTGTTGTAGCTTCTTGGTTCTATCCAGAGGACACAACACTGTATCCTACATTAGGTCATAGACCACATGCCCTATTGTTATATCACAACAGATAACACTGATGCAACAATGATCATGTAGGCTATTACTCCCTCCTCTCCTGTCATCGCCCCCATGGATGGAACACTCAGCAACCCTGTCAACCGATGCTATGGTTACTCTGGATACTATGGCAGGCTGGCTGGGAATTTAAAAATGCACTCTGCTTAAGGAGGAGGTGGATTTTATTACTTATATGTTTGTTTATCGTGAATGATCAACATAAACATGAACAAATAATAAGACAAATCCAAATTGTGACGTCAATCAAACTAAAGGGATATCAGGTGCACCGTGTAGAGGAACCAAGAAATCCTAAGCCCCATGCGGTACAACCCTAAATCCGTAAACATGGGCACCCTCATAGACATTATCCTGACCAACTTGCCCTCCAAATACACCTCTGCTGTCTTCAATTAGGATCTCAGCGATCACTGCCTCATCACTGTCAAACGCTCCCTAAAACACTTCTGCGAGCAGGCCTTTCTAATTGACCTGGCCCGGGTATCCTGGAAGGATATTGACCTCATCCCGTCAGTTGAGGATGCCTGGTCATTCTTTAAAAGTAACTTCCTTACCATCTTTGATAAGCATGCCCCATTAAAAAAATGCAGAACTAAGAACAGATATAGCCCTTGGTTCACTCCAGACCTGACTGCCCTTGACCAGCACAAAAACATCCTGTGGCGGACTGCAATAGCATCGAATAGTCCCCGCGATATGCAACTGTTCAGGGAAGTCAGGAACCAATACACGCAGTCAGTCAGGAAAGCAAAGGCTAGCTTTTTCAAGCAGAAATTTGCATCCTGTAGCTCTAACTCCAAACAGTTCTGGGACACTGTAAAGTCCATGGAGAACAAGAGCACCTCCTCCCAGCTGCCCACTGCACTGAGGCTAGGTAACACAGTCACCACCGATAAATCCATGATAATCGAAAACTTCAACAAGCATTTCTCAACGGCTGGCCATGCCTTCCACCTGGGTACTCCAACCTCGTCCAACATCTCCGCCCCCCCCGCAGCTACTCGCCCAAGCGTCCCCAGCTTCTCCTTTACCAAAATCCAGATAGCAGATGTTCTGAAAGAGCTGCAAAACCTGGACCCATACAAATCAGCTGGGCTTGACAATCTAGACCCTCTATTTCTGAAACTATCCGCCGCCATTGTCGCAACCCCTATTACCAGCCTGTTCAACCTCTCTTTCATATCGTCTGAGATCCCCAAGGATTGGAAAGCTGCCGCGGTCATCGCACTCTTCAAAGGGGGATACACCCTGGACCCAAACTGTTACAGACCTATATCCATCCTGCCCTGCCTATCTAAGGTCTTCGAAAGCCAAGTTAATAAACAGATCACTGACCATCTCGAAAGCCACCGTACCTTCTCTGCTGTGCAATCCGGTTTCCGAGCCGGTTACGGGTGCACCTCAGCCACACTCAAGGTACTAAATGATATCATAACCGCCATCGATAAAAGACAGTACTGTGCAGCCGTCTTCATCGACCTGGCCAAGGCTTTCGACTCTGTCAATCACCATATTCTTATCGGCAGACTCAGTAGACTCGGTTTTTCTGATGACTGCCTTGCCTGGTTCACCAACTACTTTGCAGACAGAGTTCAGTGTGTCAAATCGGAGGGCATGTTGTCCGGTCCTCTGGCAGTCTCTATGGGGGTACCACAGGGTTCAATTCTCGGGCCGACTCTTTTCTCTGTATATATCAATGATGTTGCTCTTGCTGCGGGCGATTCCCTGATCCACCTCTACGCAGACGACACCATTCTGTATACTTCTGGCCCTTCCTTGGACACTGTGCTATCTAACCTCCAAACGAGCTTCAATGCCATACAACAAGTCCTTCCGTGGCCTCCAACTGCTCTTAAACGCTAGTAAAACCAAATGCATGCTTTTCAACCGTTCGCTGCCTGCACCCGCCCGCCCGACCAGCATCACCACCCTGGACGGTTCCGACCTAGAATATGTGGACATCTATAAATACCTAGGTGTCTGGCTAGACTGTAAACTCTCCTTCCAGACTCATATTAAACATCTCCAATCCAAAATCAAATCAAGAATCGGCTTTCTATTTTGCAACAAAGCCTCCTTCACTCACGCCGCCAAACTTACCCTAGTAAAACTGACTATCCTGACCGATCCTCGACTTCAGAGATGTCATCTACAAAATAGCTTCCAATACTTTACTCAGCAAACTAGATGCAGTTTATCATAGTGCCATCCGTTTTTTACTAAAACACCTTATACCACCCACCACTGCGACCTGTATGCTCTAGTCGGCTGGCCCACGCTACATATTCGTCGCCAGACCCACTGGCTCCAGGTCATCTATAAGTCTATGCTAGGTAAAGCTCCGCCTTATCTCAGTTCACTGGTCACAATAACAACACCCACCCGTAGCACGCGCTCCAGCAGGTATATCTCACTGGTCATCCCAAAAGCCAACACCTCATTTGGCCGCCTTTCCTTCCAGTTCTCTGCTGCCTGTGACTGGAACGAATTGCAAAAATTGCTGAAGTTGGAGACTTATTTCCCTCACCAACTTTAAACATCTGCTATCTGAGCAGCTAACCGATCGCTGCAGCTGTACATAGTCCATCTGTAAACAGCCCACCCAATTTACCTACCTCATCCCCTTACTGTTTTTATTTATTTACTTTTCTGCTCTTTTGCACACCAGTATCTCTACTTGCACATTGATCATCTGATGATTTATCACTCCAGTGTTAATCTGCTAAATTGTAATTATTCGCTCCTATGGCCTATCTATTGCCTACCTCCTCATGCCTTTTGCACACAATGTATATAGACCCTTTTTTTTTCTTTTTTTTTTTCTACTGTGTTATTGACTTGTTTATTGTTTACTCCATGTGTAACTCTGTGTTGTTGTCTGTTCACACTGCTATGCTTTATCTTGGCCAGGTCACAGTTGTAAATGAGAACTTGTTCTCAACTAGCCTACCTGGTTAAATAAAGGTGAAATAAAAATAAAATGGGTTTAAGTGTAAGCCCAACACATCAAACTAGAGTGACTGAGAGCAAGGGGCATTAGCCAGTGGATCTCCTCAGCTTAGAGACAAGTCTGTATTACCAAAGTTCTGCTTCCCAGTCAGCCCACCGTACGCTTCCACCGCTTCGCCTTGCCTGGTCAGCTGGACTCAGCTGGTTTGAAATGAGAAGAGAAAAGGAAATATAGGAGAGGATTGAGAAGTGGAAATTAGAGGAGAGGGCCCACTGGACACACCATATCATTTCAATGTGTATAATTGGGTAATATTTGGTTGTGATGTTGATCAATGAGATTACAACCTATATTCACCCACTCAACAGTTAGACAGCCAAAAGTTTGTTGAATTTCCTATGTGTTATCACTGTGCTTTTGAACAACAGCCAGTCAACAGTGGCTTTTATTCCACGTCTCAAATAAACCAACATGATTTGCCCTAAGTGTCTAAACACTGGACTGAAAATCATCATAGACCCCACCAACCAGGGATTCTGGAATTCTGTCATGATAGAATGTGCACAATGTGAAGGTGATCATGATGCATTTAGGAGTGTTTACACTTCCTCCAGGCTGCAGGAGTGCTCCAGAGAAGATGTGCCATTTGATATAGATGTGAGGATGGTTCTTCTAGCCCACAAACTTGGACTTGGTTACGCAGCTCTAAACAAAAAATGCAAAGTCCTAGGGATTCTTTCCTTGCATCTCAGCTCATATCAGAGACATGACAGGAGAGTGACAGGTAAATAAAAAGAGAGAGTAGGTGACTTGCTGTGTATAAATAATATGTATTTCCTTGTTCCAGCAAATTTATTCAAAGTGAATAAACAGAGTGATAGAAAAACATAGCTACAGTTGAAGTCAGAAGCTTACATACACTTAGGTTGGAGTCATTAAAACTCGTTTTTCAACCACTCCACAAATTTCTGGTTAACAAACTATAGTTTTGGCAAGTCGGTTAGGACATCTACTTTGTGCATGACACAAGTCATTTTCCAACAATTGTTTACAGATAGATTATTTCATTTATAATTCCCTGTATCACAATTCCAGTGGGTTGGAAGTTTACATACACTAAGTTGACTGTGCCTTTAAACAGCTTGGAAAATTCAAAAAATTATGTCATGGCTTTAGAAGCTTCTGATAGGCTAATTGACAATTTGAGTCAATTGGAGGCATACCTGTGGATGTATTTCAAGGCCTACCTTCAAACTCAGTGCCTCTTTGCTTGCCATCATGGGAAAATCAAAAGAAAATCAGCCAAGACCTCCACAAGTCTGGCTCATCCTTGGGAGCAATTTCCAAATGCCTAAAGGTACCACGTTCATCTGTACAAACAATAATACGCAAGTATAAACACCAGCGGTCATACCGCTCAGGAAGGCGACGCGTTCCGTCTCCTAGAGATGAACGTACTTTGGCACGAAAAGTGCAGATCAATCCCAGAACAACATCAAAGAACCTTGTGAAGATGCTGGAGGAAACAGATACAAAAGTATCTATATCCACAGTTAAACAAGTCCTATATCGACATAACCTGAAAAGCCGCTCAGCAAGGAAGAAGCCACTGCTCCAAAACCTCCATAAAAAAAAGCCAGACTACGGTTTGCAACTGCACATGGGGACAAAGATCGTACTTTTTGGAGAAATGTCCTCTGGTATAATGAAACAAAAATAGAACTGTTTGGCCATAATGGCCATTGTTATGTTTGGAGGAAAAAGGGGGAGGCTTGCAAGCCGAAGAACACCATCCCAACCGTGAAGCACTGGGGTGGCAGCATCATGTTGTGGGGGTGCTTTGCTGCAGGAGGGACTGGTGCACTTCACAAAATAGATGGCATCATGAGGTAAGAAAATTATGTGGATATATAGTGCTGGTACCAGCAAGCCCTAGAAATGGTGAAGATCCATGGAGGCCATATATTTTTTTAATAGAGAGGTTGCACATGAAATGGTATCTCTATATCATAGGATGTCAAATGATAACCTCCTGAAAAGAATGCAGCACGGAGGAACACAGAATGCAAATGAATGTCTGAACTCTGTAAAATGGTAGTAATGCCCCAAAACTGTCTTCGTGGGCAAAAGCTGCATTGACGCAGCAGCCAGTATGGCAGTTTCCATGTTCAATGAGGGAGCCACTGCTATATCAAATGTGATGTACAAATTGTGGCTTGACAGCGCTTTGGTGACACTGAAAGCGATCAAAGAGGAGTTGTGAGAGCTGATGCTGCTTCAGAGTGTGCCATGACATAGTCAAGAAAGTAGAGGCCCCAGCAACAACTCAAAGAGGGGAAGTCATAGCTGATTAATGATCTGCACATTTCACCAGCCATACAAAAGCCTCGTATGTGACAAATTGATATGAGAATTTGCTCAAAACTGCAGATTTTCCCAACATACCAGTATTCAAAGTATATGCTCTATTGCTTGAAACAAATGTCTTAAATGTGCTAATGTATTTGTAAAATGTATATTTGATGTTTATTTGTCAGTTTAGAAGTGATATATAAATATGAGATTAATTAATGTGACAAATGGTAATATTTATGGAAAGTACTTTTTAATTGCATTAGCCTGTTTTTAACGGCCATTTTCCCATGCGGCAATTCATTTTTTTCAGTCTACTAAGGACGTACATTCAAATTATCCCACACATCCCAAGTTCTTAGATCTTATAGTCAGACTTATACAGAGGCTTTTTTAAATATCTTGTGTCATTTTGATTTTAAGTGTAATTTTATCTGTAAATATACGGAAAATATGCATCCATCATACATGTGAATAGTGTTTTATAAATCATTCCATGAAATGACAATATTTTGATGAACTGTTCTGTAAAGGTCTGACCACTGAGTGTCTTATCACAATAAAACAAAAAAAAACATTCTGCCTTGAAGCAATGTGTTGAAAAATGAATTATCGTAATATGCAAATTAGCACATATTTAAGGAGGTGTTGCCTCATTTGCATATTTTAATTTAAAAATAAATAAAACTTCTAATGCAAAAATATATTGTATTTATGTATACTTTCAACTGGTTGTCACGACTTCCGCCGAAGTTGGTCCCTCTCCTTGTTCGGGCGGCGTTCGGCGGTTGACGCCACCGGCTTTCTAGTCGCCACCGATCCAGGTTTCATTTTCGTTTTGTTTTGTCTTCATTATACACACCTGGTTTCCATTCCATAATCAATGTTCCTTATTTAACTCTGGCTTCCCTTTCTGTTTTGTGCGTGATTGTTGTTGTCATGTGGGTTCGTTATTTTTGTGCTCTGGATATCTGTATTTTTCCTTGTTGAAACATTGCTTGAATTTTGAGTAAATTCTGTTTATTACTCATACCTGTGTCCTGCGCCTGACTCCGCCTTATCCATTCACCAAACCGTTGACTGGTAAAGTTTCAGTCTGATAAGAATTGATTTTAAATATATATATAAATATTTAACCTTTATTTAACTAAGCTAGTCAGTTAAGAACAAATTATTATTTACAATGACGGCCTACCAACAGGGTTGCCACCGTCATTTCAGCACTGAAGGGCCCTGGACTGGGGTGCCGGGGTCTGGGAAACGGACGGACCCGAGGTCGAGTCCTACGAGCGCTTCCACCTCCTCTTCCGCCCGGTGTTTGATCATCCTGTGGAGGGTGGAGAGGCTGGTGAGCGCCTACTCCGACTACACCAGGGATCTAGGACCGCCTTGGAGTTCGCCCTGGAGTTCCGGATCATCGCGGCCTCCACTGGATGGAACAAGTCGGCTCTGGTCACCATGTTCCGAAGCGGACTGCGGAGGAGGTACAGATGGAGTTAGCCTGCTGTGATGACAATCTGTCACTCGACCAGCTCATCAGCATGGAAATCCGGTTGGACAACCTCCTGCGGTCCTGACGAGGACCTGCACGGATTCCAGAGCCCATGGCTACACCTGCTCCGTGGCCAGAGCCGATGGAGGTGGGCTCTGCATGCTTGCCCGAGACAGAGCATAGGAGAAGGAGAAATCTGGGACTCTGCTCCTATGGTGGAGAAAGGAGTTATTTTTCCCCAACCTGCCCTCTATCCACTAATAGGCGAGGAGGTGACAAGCCAGGGAATTCCCCTGCTCCAACCCAGGCAGGATGCAAGATCTCCCCTCCTTTTCTGTCAACTCAACCGTTGTGTTTTCTCATCAAATTCCCTGAATACCCTAGCCCCTCACTCCCGTTAGCTCTTATTGATTCGGGAGCTGCTGGGAATCTGTTAGTGAACTGGCCACTGCATTGCGCATCCCTTGGTTCCCCTACAGTCACCCATTCTGGTTAGAGCCCTGAATAATCATCCAATAGGGGCAGGGCTCGTACATCACATCACGTTTCCCGTTTCTCTGCTGACCCATGACACTCATTTAGAACAGATCACCTTTTTGATTATAGACACCCCCACGCACCCTGTTGTTTTAGGTCTCCTTTGGTTGAGTTGGCATAATCCTGTTATTTCCTGGTCCGAGAAGAGACTGCTGGGTTGTTCACGGGGGTGTCAGGGGAAGTTTCTCGTGGTGTCTGTCAACACCACTATGGTGGAAAGTGCGGACCAAGCCCCTCAAGTGAATTTACTGGAAGAGTACCAGGATCTGCACCGGGTTTTCTCGAAGACCCAGGCTACATGCAGCCCTCCCGAGAGGACACGTCTATCCCCTCTCCTATGCGGAGACCGAGGCCATGGAGACCTACGTACAGGAGAGCCTCTAGCAGGAGCTGTCCCGCCCCTCTACGTCACCAGCTTCCTCAAGCTTCTTTTTCGTGAAGAAGAAAGATGGGGGACTGTGCTCCTGCATTGATTTTAGAACAAAACCTGCATTGACTTTAGAATAAAACCACCGTTAAGTTCAGCTATCCTTTACCCCTCATCCCAACCATCATCGAACAAATGCAAGAGAAGCAATACTTCACAAAACTGGACTTGAGGAGGGCCTACAATCTCGTTATCTCGTCATGCCCTTTGGCCTGTCTAATGCTCCTTCCGTCTTCCAGGCCTTTATTAACAAAGTGTTTCGGGACATGCTGGGATGGGGCGTAGTGGTTTATATGGATTACATTTTGGTCTATTCTGCTAACCGTGCCCAGCATGTCTCGTTAGTCAGGTCTCTGCTGGGAAGACTGTTGGAGCATGATCCATATCGCGATATTAACCCAGAGCATATCGGACTGCTTTTTCTCTACCACATCTCCGGATTCCTACCGCAAGCTCTGAACCTTTACACTGGATCATCGCAGCTAGCTAGCTGCAATCTGAGTGGCTACTCCAGGCTAGCGTCTCTGTCCTGAAGCAAGCACCAGTTGGCCTTGAGCTAGCCTCAAACTAGCCCCATCTCCCAGCTAGCTGAAGAGGTCTCCTGGCTAATTCTTGGGCTACAATACCTCTTTTACCAATTGGCTTGGACCCTTTACTGCTGACATGGAGCCCCGCCGATCCATCACAACTGGTCTGCCGACGTAATCGTCCAAGGTGGTTTCAACAGGCTCTTCTGTTGCGATTTCGCCGAAGACCCATCTGCTAGCCCCGGCCTGCTAGCTGTCTGAATCGCCGTGTCTCCAGCTCGCCTAGCGTAGCAGCGACTACTCAATCGGCTCCCTGACTCACCTATTGCTACTTATTGGACCCTATGATCACTCGGCTACACATGGCTCTCCCTAATGTCAATATGCCTTGTCTATTGCTGTTTTGGATAATTATTTTTTACTTATTTCACTGTAGAGCCCCCAGCCCTGCCCAATATGCTTTAGATAGCCCTTTTGTCCCACCCCCCACACATGCGTTGACTTCACCTGGCTTAACTGGTGCCTCTAGAGACAAAACCTCTTTCATCGTCACTCAATGCCTAGGTTTACCTCCACTGTACTCACATCCTACCATACCCTTGTCTGTATATTATGCCTTGAATCTATTCTTCCACACCCAGAAATCTGCTCCTTTTACTCTGTTGTGAAAGCACTAGATGACCAGTTCTTATAGCCTTTAGCCGTACCCTTATCCAACTCCTCCTTTGTTCCTCTGGTGATATAGAGGTTAACCCAGGCCCTGCAGCCTCCAGCACCACTCCTATTCCCCAGGCGCTCTCATTTGTTGACTTCTGTAACCGTAAAAGCATTGGTTTCATGCATGTTAACATCAGAAGCCTCCTACCTAAGTTTGTTTTATTCACTGCTTTAGTACACTCTGCCAACCCTGATGTCCTAGCTGTGTCTGAATCCTGGCTTAGGAAGGCCACCAAAAATCCAGAAATTTCCATCCCCTACATTTTCTAACAAGATAGAACTGCCAAAGGGGGCGGAGTTGCAATCTACTGCAGAGATAGCCTCCAGAGTTCTGTCATACTATCCAGGTCTTCTGCCCAAACAATTCGAGCTTCTACTTTTAAAAATCCAAAATCCATCAAATCCAAGTCTTTCACCGTTGCCGCTTGTTATAGACCCCCCTCATCCCCCAGCGGTGCCCTGGACACCATACGTGAATTGATTGCCCCCCATCCATCTTCAGAGTTCGTACTGTTAGGTGACCTAAACTGGGACATGCCTGATGAGGACAGAGGGCGCTGTTTTCACTTTGGGGGAAATTCGTGCCCAATTTAAACGGCCTCGTACTCAATTCTTGCTCGTACAATATGCATATTATTATTACTATTGGATAGAAAACACTCTCTAGTTTCTAAAACCGTTTGAATTTTGTCTGTGAGTAAAACAGAACTCATTTGGCAGCACACTTTCTGACCAGGAAGTGGAAAGTCTGAAAATGATGCTCTGTTCAAGGGCCTGCCTATAAATGGGCATGATACGTATGAGTATACATGCACGTCATACACCTTCCCCTAGATGTCAAGAGGAAGTGAGAGAAGAAATGAAGTGTTTATCTTGGTCTGAGGTGGAATAAATCCTCTTGGAATGACGTGTCCGCCATTTCCTGTTTTCTGAAAAGCGCGAAGTTGGACCTGGAATTGCCTTCTGGAAAGCTGCCGTTATAGGCGAATACTATCTCCGGCTTTGATTTGATTTGATACATGTTACAATATCATCGTAAAGTATGTTTTTTCAATATAGTTTTATTAGATTATTGAAACTTTTTCGGGACGTTAGGCGTGTTGCGTTGTCTGTGTTTGTTGACGATGGAGAGCTTCGCGCCACTTGGCCAGTGTGCTTGCTAATTCAAGAGGGAAAAACGATGTTCTAAATCCAAACAACGACTGTTCTGGACAAAGGACCCCTTGTACAACATTCTGATGGAAGATCACCAAAAGTAGGACCCATTTTGTGATGCTATTTCATATATCTGTCGAACTGTGTACTAGTAGTTTTTCACCCAGGTTTTGGCCACTCTCTCGCTATAACGTAAGCCTTATGTCGTAATGAAGATATTTTTAGAATTCTAACACTGCGATTGCATTAAGAACTAGTGTATCTATCATTTCCTATACAACATGTATTTTTTTGTAATGTTTATGAATAGCTATTTGGTCAGAATAGGTGAGAGTCTAATAGAAATATCCGCACATTCTGGGAAAAAGCTGCTACGTTAGCATAATGGATAACCACTGATTTCAGCTCTAAATATGCACATTTTCGAACAAAACATAAGTGTATGTATAACCTGATGTTATAGGACTGTCATCTGAGGAAGGTTTATGAAGGTTAGTGAAAATTAATATATTTTGCTGGTTTATTCGCTAACGCTAACGTGCCTATTGCTATCGCTAACGTGCCTTGATGAAGGAATGCGGTTGTGTGGTAGGCTATTGTAGTAAGCTAATATAATGCTATATTGTGTTTTCGCTGTAAAACACTTAAAAAAATCGGAAATATTGGCTGGATTCACAAGATGTTTGTCTTTAATTTGCTGTACACCATGTATTTTTCAGAAATGTTTTATGATGAGTATTTAGGTATTTCACGTTGGTCTCTATAATTACTCTGGCTGCTTCGGTGCTATTTCTGACGGTAGCTGTGATGGTAGCAGCAATGTAAAACTGATTTATACCTCAAATATGCACATTTTTCGAACAAAACATAGATTTATTGTGTAACATGTTATAGGACTGTCATCTGATGAAGTTGTTTCTTGGTTAGTTTGGTTGGTTTCGTGCATGCTACCTGTGCTGTGAAAAATGTCTGTCCTTTTTTGTATTTGGTGGTGAGCTAACATAAATATATGTGGTGTTTTCGCTGTAAAACATTTTTAAAATCGGACATGTTGACTGGATTCACAAGATGTGTATCTTCATTTGCTGTATTGGACTTGTTAATGTGTGAAAGAATGAATTTCGCGCTCTGCCTTTTCAGTGGAATGTGGGAGGAGTTCCGCTAGCGGAACGCCGGGGCTAGAAAGGTTAACACCCCGGCCGTCCTACAATCTAAGTTCGATGCCCTCAATCTCACACAAATTATAAAGGAACCAGGTACAACCCCAAATCTGTAACCATGGGCACCATCTTAGATATCATCCTGACCAACTTGCCCTCTAAATACACCTCTGCTGTCTTCAACCAGGATCTCAGCGATCACTGCCTCATTGCCTGCGTCCGTAATGGGTCTGCAGTCAATCGACCACCCCTCATCACTGTCAAATGCTCCCTAAAACATGTCAGTGAGCAGGCCTTTCTAATTGACCTGGCCCGGGTATCCTGGAAGGATATTGACCTCAGTCAGTAGAGGATGCCTGCTGGCTCTTTAAAAGTGCTTTCCTCACCATCTTAAATAAGCATGCCCCATTCAAAAAATGTAGAACTAAGAACAGATATAGCCCTTGGTTCACCCCAGACTTGACTGCCCTTGACCAGCACAAAAACATTCTGTGGCGTTCTGCATTCACATCAAATAGCCCCCGCGATATGTAACTTTTCAGGGAAGTCAGGAACCAATATACACAGTCAGTTAGGAAAGCTAAGACTAGCTTTTTCAAACAGAAATTTGCATCCTGTAGCACTAATTCCCAAAGGTTTTGGGACATTGTAAAGGTCATGGAGAATAAGAGCACCTCATCCCAGCTGCCCACTGCACCGAGGCTAGGAAACACTGTCACCACCGATAAATCTACGATAATCGATCGTGCAGCCATCTTCATCGACCTGGCAAAGGCTTTCAATTGTATCAATCACCGCATACTTATTGGCAGACTCGATAGCCTTGGTTTCTCAAATGACTGCCTCGCCTGGTTCACCAACTACTTCTCAGACAGAGTTCAGTGTGTCAAATCGGAGTGCCTGTTGTTCGGACCTCTGGCAGTCTCTATGTGGGTGCCACAGTGTTCAATTCTCGGGCCGACTTTTTTCTCTGTATATATCAATGATGTTGCTGTTGCTGCTGGCGATTCCCTGATCCACCTCTACGCAGACAACACCATTCTGTATACATCCGGCCCTTCTATGGACACGGTGTTAACAAACCTCCAAACGAGCTTCAATGCCATACAACACTCTTTCCGTGGCCTCCAACTGCTTTTAAATGCTAGTAAAACTACATGCATGCTCTACAACCGATTGCTGCCCGCACCCGCCTGCCCGACTAGCATCAATACTCTGGACGGTTCTGACTGAATGTGGACAACTACAAATACCTAGGTGTCTGGTTAGACTGTAAACTCTCCTTCCAGACTCACATTAAGCATCTCCAATCCAAAATAAAATCTAGAATCGTCTCCCTTTTTTGCAACAAAGCCTCCTTCACTCATGCTGCCAAACGTACCTTCGTAAAACTGACTATCCTACCGATCCTTGACTTTACAAAATAGCCTCCAACACTCTTCTCAGCAAACTGGATGTAGTCTATCACAGTGCTATCCATTTTGTCACCAAAACCCCATATACTACCCACCACTGCAACCTGTACACTCTCGTTGGCTGGCCCTCGCTTCATATTCGTCGCCAAACCCACTGGATCCAGGTCATCTATAAGTCTTTGCTAGGTAAAGCCCCGCCTTATCTCAGCTCACTGCTCACCATAGCAACACCCACCTGTAGTACATGCTCCAGCAGGTATATCTCACTGGTCACCCCCAAAGCCATCACCTCATTTGGCAGCCTTTCCTTCCAGTTCTCTGCTGCCAATAACTAGAACGAATTGCAAAAATCTCTGAAGCTGGAGTCTTATATCTCCCTCGCTAACTTTAAGCATCAGCTGTCAGAGCAGCTTACCGATCACTGTACCTTTACACAGCCAATCTGTAAATAGCACACCCAACTACCTCATCCCCATATTGTTATTTATCTTTTCTGCTCTTTTGCACCCCAATATCTCTACTTGCACATCATCATCTGTACATTTCTCACTCCATTGTTAATGCTAAATTGTAATTATTTCGCCTCTGTGGCCTATTTATTGCCTTACCTCCCTAATCTTCTACATTTGCACACACTGTACATATATTTTTATATTGTGTTATTGACTGTACATTTGTTTATGTGTAACTCTGTGTTGTTTTTTGTCGCACTGCTTTGCTTTATCTTGGCCAGGTCACAGTTGTAAATGAGAACTTGTTCTCAACTGGCCTACCTGGTTATATAAAGGTGAAATAAAAATAAATCAGAAAATATGCTAAACAAGAGAAATGTATCCTTTTTGGGCTACCTCATATCCACGGAGGGAGTGGAGATGGAGGAGCAACGTGTTAGCGCAGTCAGGTCTTGGCCCATCCCCAACTCTGTGAAAGCAGTGCAGCGATTCCTGGGGTTTGCCAACTATTTCCGGAGGTTCATCCGGGGCTTCAGCATGGTGGTCGCACCTCTTACCTCCCTGCTGAGAGGAGGTCCCCAACAGCTTTGTTGGACGGGGGAAGCGGAGAAGGCGTTCGAGACGCTGAGGGCATGCTTCACCACTGCTTACATGCTGGAACACCTTCATTGTCGAGGTGGATGCCTCCAAAGTAGGAGTCGGGGCAGTGCTGTCCCAGCACACCGGAACCCCTCCAAAGCTGTGGCCCTGCGCCTTCTACTCCAAGAAGCTGAGCCCCGTCCAGAGGAACTACGACGTAGGCGACGGGGAACTCTTGGCGGTAAAAAAAGGCTCTGAAGGCGTGAAGGCACTGGCTGTAGGGGTCCAAACACCCTTTCCTGGTGTGGACGGACCACCGCAACCTGGAGTACATCAGGGCAGCAAAGAGGCTAAACCCAAGACAGAATAGAGCCCACCTAGCCTTCGCCAGGTGCCAATTCACGCTTTCCTATAGGCAAGCTTTAAGAAGATCAAGGCGGACGCCCTGTCTCACCTCTATGATGCAGAGGAGAGGCAGGGAGAGGAGACCCCCATTATCCCTCCGGTCCGTATCATAGCGTCAGTGGTGTGGGACGTGGATGCCGACATACGGCAGGCCCTGCGTACGGAACCCGCACCTGCACAGTGCCCGGAGAACCGCACCTACGTGCTCACTGGAGTGCGGGACCGCCTCCTTACCTGGGCGCACACGGCGCCTGTGTCTGGCCATCCTGGGATAGGCCGTACCATCACCTGCCTGACTGAGAAGTACTGGGGGCTCACCTTGGCTAGGGACGTCCGGGTCTCTTCCGTCTCCAGTTGTGCCCAGTCTAAGACACCTCCCTTATGGAAAGCTCCTTCCCCTGGTCTCACCTCTCGGTGGACTTTGTCACTGACTTTTCCCCTCCCAGGGGAACACCACCATTCTCATCATTGTGGACCGGTTTTCCAACGCTTGTCTCCTCCATCTGCCTGGGCTCCCGTCTGCCATGCAAACTGCAGAGGCTCTTTTTACGCATGTCTTCCAGCACTACGGGATCCCGGAGAACATTGTGGCCCACAGGGTCACGGTCAGTCTCACCTCCGGGTACCGTCCTCAAGTTAATGGGCAGGTGGAGAGGGTCAATCAGGTGGTGGGCAGGTTCCTGAGGTGTTACTGTCAGATCCAGCCGGGGGAGTTTCTTCCTTGGGCTGAGTATGCACAGAATTCCCTCCGCCACTCCTCCACTAACCTCACTCCTTTCCAGTGTGTGTTGGGGTATCAGCCGGCCCTGGCACCTGGCACCTTGGCATCAAAGCCAGACCGAGGCCCCTGCAGTGGATGAGTGGTTTTGGCGCACTGAGGAGACCTGGAACGCTGCACACACTTGTCTCCAGCAGGCTATGCCTCGGCACAAGGAACAGGCCGACCGCCACAGCAGTAAGGCGCCTGTTACTCCAGGCACCCGGGTCTGGCTCTCCACCTGAAACCTGCCCCTCCGCCTGCCCTGACTGAGCCCGT
The DNA here is from genome assembly GCF_045679555.1 of Salvelinus alpinus. Classification (NCBI taxonomy): domain Eukaryota; kingdom Metazoa; phylum Chordata; class Actinopteri; order Salmoniformes; family Salmonidae; genus Salvelinus; species Salvelinus alpinus. Next base: position 25,815,629 of record NC_092093.1, on the reverse strand, counting down.
GGTTTGTGGGGCTGTTTAAAGTTCTGAGGAGGGTTAATGAGGTAACATACCGTTTACAACTCCCTGCTGATTACCGCATTTAACCCAACTTTCATGTGTCTCTCAGGCCAGTGCTGCCAGGTCCCCTCGCTGAGGCTGGACCCAGTGACGCCTGCCTCCTCATCTGGACATCGAGGGAGGTCCGGCGTACTCGGTCCGTGAAGTCCTGGATTCGAGGCGGCGGGCGGGCCGTCTCCAGTACCCTATCGACTGGGAGGGGTACGGCCCAGAGGAGCGGTGCTGGATTCCTGCAGTGGACATCCTGGACGCATCGCTGACCAGAGATTTTCACCATCGGCGCCCTGACCGACCCGCGTCCCTGTGGTCGTCCCAGAGGCCGGTGTTGTCCCGGTGTCGGGGGGGTTAACTGTCACAGATCCCCCCGGTACTGCTGCTCATTCCGTTCACCAGCTCCGGAGGTCTACGTCACCGGCCTTCTAGGTGTCACTGAACTGGATCATCACCACCAACCACGGACTGTTTTGTCTCATTACGCACACTTGGTTCCCATTCCCCCTGATTAGTATGTGTATATATGTGCCCTCTGTTCTCCTTTGTGCTTGTCGATCATTGTCCTATGTCCGTTGGTCTTGTGAGTACCTGTGCTCTGCTTTATTTGGTTTTTGGTGCTACTTGTATTTTTGTGCACTTATTATGGATTTCATCCCGTGAATTATATTAGAGGTTACCCCTCGCTCTTTTGTTTTGGGTCGAGAATTTAAAAACCCTATTACGTATTCCTGCGCCTGTCTCCCATCCTTATGCATCGTGACAGTAACTCTGCAAGATCACGGTCAAACCAGGGGCTGAACCTGTTTTTAATTCTAATTTTCTTTATGCGGGCGTGTTTGTTAACAATACCACTGAAAATATAAAAAAAGAAGGTCCAAGAGTCTTTGACAGAGGGGATCAAGCTGATTCTATACCATTTTACAGAGGCCAGTTCATGAAGGAAGGTTTGCTCATTAAAGTTTTTTAGCAAGTGTCTATAACAAATCAGTACAAATCACTGAGCAGCCATTACGAACACAGGCTGTAAAACAGTGATCACTAAGGCCATTACTGAAAACACCAGACTGATACCTACTGTATCAGGATTATTTGTGAGGATAACATCAAGGAGAGTAGCGTTTTCTGGGTGTTTGGAGTCATACTTTGTGGGATTTGTAATAATCTAAACACCTCTCGCTGGTTTTGTATTCATGTTACCTGATGAAATTGCTGTACAATATGATCTTGTTGCCATTTGATGCACATTGAGATGTCATAAATCAGCACTGCAGAGCTCTCCCTGTCCTCTGCCGTGCCTTGATTGTATTACTGTTGATAATATCTGGAAATGTGCATGTACACCCTGGCCCATCTACAGTTGCTGGCCCCAATTCTGACTTGTGCTCTGATATCTGCTTCACTGATTTCTGCTCTCGTAAAAGCCTGGGTTTTCTGCACGTTAACACTAGAAGCTTATTACCTAAAATGGATCAATTGAAAGTGTGAGCTCACAGCTCCAATCCAGATGTGTTGGTCATTACTGATATGTGGTTAAGGAAGAGTGTTTTGAATACTGATGTTAACCTTTCTGGTTATAACCTTTTTCAGCAAGACAGATCTTCCAAAGGTGGGGGAGTGGCAATCTTTACCAAGGATCACCTTCAGTGCTCGGTTGTCTCCACCAAGTCTGTCCCCAAACAATTTGATTTTCTGGTTTTAAATATTAAACTTTCAAATGGCTCTTTGTTGACTGTTAATGGGTGCTATCGTCCTCCATCAGCACCGGCCTGTACACTACCTGCCTTAAGCTCTCTCCTGGCCCCTTAAGCTCTCCCCTGACCAAGTCCTAAAGCAATGGGACTCCCTAAATCTTTCTCAGAATAGGATGGGAGGCCGAATGTCTGTGTAACCAAATCAAATCAAATGTTATTGGTCACATACACATGGTTAGCAGATGTTAATTCTAGTGTAGTGAAATGCTTGTGCTTCTAGTTCCGACAGTGCAGTAATATCTAACAGGTAATCTAGCAATTCCCCAACAACTACCTAATACACACAAATCTAAAGGAGTGAATGAGAATATGTGCATATAAGTATATGGATGAGCGATGGCAGAGTGGCATAGGCAAGTTGCAATAGATGGTATAAAATACAGTATATACATGTGATATGAGTAATGTAAGATATGTAAACATTATTAAAGTGGCATTATTTAAACTGGCATTGTTTAAAGTAACTAGTGATCCATTTATTAAAGTGTCAAGTGATTGGGTCTCAATATAGGCAGCAGCCTCTCTGTGTTAGTGATTGCTGTTTAGCAGTCTGATAGCCTTGAGATAGAAGCTGTTTTTCAATCTCTCGGCCCCAGCTTCGATACACCTGTACTGACCTCGCCTTCTGGATGATAGCGGTGTGAACAGGCAGTGGCTCGGGTGGTTGATGTCCTTGATGATCTTTTTGGCCTTCTTATGACATCGGGTGCTGTAGGTGTCATGGAGGGCAGGTATTTTGCCCCCGGTGATGTGTTGTGTAGACCCCACCACCCTCTGGAGAGCCTTGCGGTTGAGGGCGGTGCTACACCCCAACAGGATGCTCTCGATTGTGTAAGTTTGCTGTAAAAGTTTGTCAGGGTTTTGGGTGACAAGCCAAATTTCTTCAGCCTTCTTCACCACACTGTCTGTGTGGGTGGACCATGTCAGTTTGTATGTGATGTGTACCCCGGGGAACTTAACCAATAGAGAGTTAGAGTCCCGAGTGTGGGAACAAACATAGTCTGTCCCACAGTTGGGTAAAGAAAGTTTGTAGTCAACAAAGCATGCAGGAGTCATGAGGCAAATAGCAAAATGCACAAGAAAAAAATGAAATATACAACGACTTGGTGTCACGTTCTTCGTAAGAATTATCGGACCAAGGTGCAGCGTGATATGGTTTCCACATGTTTATTAATGGAAACGCACAAAACAATAAATGAACGAACCGTGAAGTCAATGAAGTGCTAACAGGCAACTCAACATAAACAAGATCCCACAAACCCAGGTGGGAAAAATAACTACTTAAATATGATCCCCAATTAGAGACAACGATTACCAGCTGCCTCTAATTGGGAATCATGCAAAACACCAACATAGAAACAGAAACTAGAACACAACATAGACATAGATATACTAGATCACCCCCTAGTCACGCCCTGACCTACTACACCATAGAGAATGGCTCTCTATGGTCAGGGCGTGACACTAGGGGCTAGCCATTGTAAGTTCAAAGTCACTCGCCCCATCAGTGCGTGCGTGCTGGACGCGAGCGAAAGCTCGGGAGAGAGGGGGGAGTGTGGTTGGGGTACCTGTACCAGACAGGGGGAGACAGGCCAGGACAGACGGTGAACAGATTGCCAGGTGGACTCCAAGCAGCAGTGCAGCAGGCAACGGGAGTAGGTGTCACATCCACTTGGGAGAAGCTTTTATTTCTGTGGGCAGATTTCTTGTAGAAAATGCCACTGGATGGTCTTTGGAAAGCAGGAGGGGGCTTCAAAGGGGACTCCTGCCACTTGTTGTGCCCAAAGGCCTCCACACCGTTCACTTCCCACCTCAGTGCTAATTGAAGTGGTATCTGGTCTGTCCTAGCAAGCCTGGCAGCCTTAACTGAGCATTCAGTCCCCATAAAGTAAAATCTATCATTGTAATGTACTTTTTTTTCTTCTTTTTTTTCTTGGCTTTCAAAATAGCATCAGATCAAACACTACTCACTCAGTTCCAGGTTGGATGGTGTCCTCAGGTCTCTGCTGTTTGTTTGCTAGAGCACCCTCCGTATAGCTTGGAAACAGGAAACCTTGGTACCAGTAATCTATCCAGTTAATGTCACGTGTGCTCCCTCTCCGGCCTCTAGGTCACCAGGCTGCTCGTTATGGCGCACACCTGTCACCATTGTTGCGCGCACCTGCGCATCATCAGACTCACCTGGACTCCATCACCTCCCTGATCCTTCCCTATATATATGTCACTCCCTTTGGTTCCTTCCCCATGTGTTATTGTTTCTGTTCCATTGTTAAGTAAGTCTGTGCATTGTTTGTGTTTTATATTGCGTTTATTTATTAAAACACTCCCTCCCTGAATTTGCTTCCCGACTCTCAGCGCACATCATTACAGTTCATTTTGTCCAAAATTAGGTTATAGGTTTGATCTGGAGGGAAGGCCATGGTGTGGAGTGTAGCATCTTGCATATGTCCATGGCAAAAAAATCCAAGTTTATCCTTTTGTAAAAAACATGTTGAAAAATGTGAATTCTTTAACTTTTATTTTTGGTTGAGTTGGAGACGTGAATCCAACTTGTAATTTGTTAACTTGTTGACAATAGGCTATTTATTGTATTTCAAAAGTGATCTTGAATTGTATGTTTGGTTGTCAAGGCAACCGAATATCAACATTTGAAGGAGATTTATCTTCTGCTTGATAGTTCCATCTGTGCCACTGATTGACTTTAATTACAGTTTGTCTACAAATGATAATTTATATGTTAGATTTTTGGTTGAGATGGACACCTGAATCAAAGTTAATGAAAAGGATCAAATCAAACTTTAAACGCACTTTAAATAAGTTTGATTTGATTTAGTCCTATTCTTCAACAAATGTTTGGTTGAGATGGAGACATGAATACAACATATCAATTATTAGCTTGAAAACAAACTGGAATTAAAGCCAGACTAACTATCCAAGCAGAAGATACATCTCCTTCAAATGGTGATATTTGGTTGCATTGACACTTAAAACACAATTCAGTACCACTAAATATCATTACATTTGAAATCAACCAGAGCTTAAAACCCTAAACCGATGTATTGCCATTTTTTGTGGAATCCTTGGTTGAATTTAATCTATAGATGTTGATGACTTTGCAAATGCTACGTATAAACTGTAGTCCGAAATAGCATCATTGATGATATATGAATGATAAAGTATGGTCACATTTAATTTGCTCTGTTAAACCTACCCTTCTAAATGACTTTGATAGCAACAGTAAATCTATTTAGTTTTTAAGTGGAGATTGCTCAACAATCATTGCCACGATAGCACATCTGTAATAGTCAGTGACAAATATAAAAAGGGTACCTGTCGATAGATCAATTCTCCAGTTGGAGGTGCTGCGCAGTCTATATATAGTTTTAAAACATTTCTGATAGTGGATATAACATTGAAGATCTGACGTTGTTTTAAAGGTACAAATTCAACATATTTTATGCAAGGTTTGTCTATGTTTAAATTTGGATCCCATGACGGCAAACAACAGTTTACGTTTATGACATTTTTCAAAATCCAAAGTAGATTCCACGTCACAATACATTGACAAATTACGTTGAAACAACGTTGATTCAACCAGTTTGTGCCCAGTGGGGGGAGAGGAATTCAGCGGAAAACATAGAATAGAGGAGAGTGGAACTGAGAAGTGAGAATAGAGTAAGAGAGGAGAGTGTGGTTTACTACCTGTGTGTACATCCCACCCACTGCAGTCACCTGGCTGGCCACCTCTGTAAAATGTGAACACAACTTGTAGCTTGATGTGAGGACTCCCGAGATCCCACTGTTAAAACGAAGCACACAGAAAGACCTGGTATAGACAACACTGGCCTGGCAAACACCAGCAATGGATAGAGAGCTGTCAGAGCAGCCAGCGAGAGGGAGAGTAGTCCTGCTTTCAATCGGCCTGATTCTAAACAAACGGAATTCCAAAATCATGATCATCATCAAGATAGCAAACAATTGAACTTTTCTCTATTTGGCCAGGAATGCTTTTAAGATGTTTTAAGATAAATGTAGGCAAGTTTTGGTGAGGTAAAGTGGGAGAAATAATTCTCTGAGATATTTGTTTTTCAGGTCATGCATTTTTCATTTACATTTCAATACATTATTCATCCTCTCATAACATTCGCCGTTTACCCCACTTCCTGAGGTGAAACGTTAAAATGTGTCCTTTTTTTCTATTAATAAATCATTCAGTGCCCAAAGGGGATTCTGTGTCAAGCATCAGTGTTTTTATAGCCTCCCCCTTGTCAAAACTGCAAGCCTCTGACAGACAAGGAAGACAAGGGCTGCATTTCAATAGTCTATAATAGCTTCCTCCAAATTTGCTACAACAATAAAGATTTAACGATTCAACTGTTGGAATTGGCTGACAATTCATACACTTTTAAGAGAGCTAAGAAACCATTACATAGTATCTCCAATTTCATGAAAGGAACCCCTGCTGCTTGACGGCGCGGCAGATAGTCTAGTGGTTAAGAGCGTTGGGCCAGTATCCGAAAGGTTTCTGGTTTGAGTCCCTGAGCCGACATGGTGAAAAATCTGTTGATGTGCCCTTGAGCAAGGCACTTTAACCTAGTCCCCCTGTCTGCTAAATGGTACAAATGTAGGAAGTTGGTTGCATCCCACAGAGTCATGTAGAGTTGAAGTGGAGGAGCCCTATTTGTGGAGTTTAGGATCAGGGGTGAAAGTATGGTGTCCAGGCAAAATAAATAGTGGGGGTATGTGGTGCTGCTAAACAATAATTAAAACAAAATGTCAAGACAACTGTAGGCCCGTACACCATTATTTATCATTACCGTATGTCAGAGGCATGAAAAATTTACGAATGGACTTGAAAACGGGTGATATAGTCTACACTCCAAAATGCAATGTGGTTAGACGAGAACACTCACATTTTGTCATGGCAGAGATGAGCGGCCGACAGTGTCATTCAACTTTTAGCTGTTTTGTATAACAGATTTCTCTTTCCATTCACCACTGTTTGGAGGCTGGAAATACTGTATGTTAAAAGTGGATGAACGTGTGTGGGTAGCCTAGTAAAGGTGCCCTTTGAAGTGATAGTTCGACTATTAGATGAAAACATAATGACTGGTTGTTTATGCCACAATAAAAGGTAATACATTTTAAAAGTTGACAAACCTTTACGACTAGGCCCACGCATACATAGGAGGTCCTGTACCGGGAAGAAAGGAAATCTTCTTTCACCCCTGCCATGTCTCTACACTCTTGTTTCATGTCCCCACCCTGGCTCAACCATAACCCTAGCCATAACTCTAGCCCTAACCATAACCGTAGCTTAATGTCCACAACCTATCTCAACCCTAACCCTAGCAATAACCCTAACCTTAGCTTAACGTCCACACCCCTGCTCAAACCCTAACCCTAGCAATAACCCTAACCCTAGCTTAATGTCCTCAACCCTAACCCTAACCATAGCTCAGCCTGGCTCTGCCTTCGGCCCAGGGTGCAGGAGCCCGGCTTCAAGTAGCTCATCATAACCAATGCATATATCTTGCTGACCCAACTTTGACAATGTCAGGTGGTAATTATTAGTTTTGTTGCACATTTTAAAACATAAAATAATGCATATAGTCAAACAATCACCAATCGACCAAATCATATAAATCCCTTAAGATTCCGTTACTGGTTGGCGTTCCTTTACTGTAGTACAAGGAGGAATACTGTGGCGGAATTCTTTAATACCTGGAAAAGAGCACTTGGCCATCAAATGAGAATGTGTTCTCAGTCAACTTACCTGGTAAAATAAGGGTTAAATAAATAAAATCAGAACAACACTGTATGTGCTAAGAAAACTTTACACACTATCCCAATGGAATTCCAATTCCAGGAAGTTGTGGTACGCCATGCAGAGTAATGTAGAATCAAATCAAACTTTATTTGTCACATGCGCCGGATACAACAGGTGTAGTAGACCTTACCGTGAAATGCTTACTTACAAGCCCTTAACCAACAATGCAGTTCCAGAAAGAGTTAAGAAAATATTTACCAAATTAGCTAAAATAATAAAAAGTGACACAATAAAATAACAATAACAAGGCTATATACAGGGGGTATCGGTATTGAGTCAATGTGCGGGGGTACAGGTTAGTCGAGAGACTTTGTACATGTAGGTAGGGGTAAAGTGACTATGCATAGACAATAAATAGCAAGCAGCAGCTCCGTAAAAATAAATGGGGTGGCGGGGGTCAATGTAAATAGTCCGAGTGGCCATTTGATTCATTGTTCAGCAGTCTTATGGCTTGGGGATAGAAGCTGTTAAGGAGCTTTTTGGTCCTAGACGTGGCGCACCGGTACCGCTTGCCGTGCAGTAGCAGAGAGAACAGTATATGACAATTTTTGGGGCTTTCCTCTGAATAGTATTTAGGTCCTGGATGGCAGGAAGCTTTGTCCCCAGTGATGTATTGGTCCGTACGCATTGCTCTACATCACTCCTACGCTCATATCAAATAGTTGATTAATTGGAAGCAGACCCCATCTGTTGTTGTCAGGTGGTAGATATTAGTTGTGTTGCACATTTTATTAGATCAATCTATGCCTGTAGACAAACACTCAGGGGCTCCTGAGTGGTGCAGCAGTCTAAGGCACTGCAGCTCAGTGCTAGAGGCGTCACTACAGACACCCTGATTCAAATCCAAGCTGGCTGTGATTGGGAGTCCCATAGAGGGGCGCGCAATTCTCCAAGTGTTGGCCGGTGTAGTCCATCATTGTAAATAAGAATTTGTTCTTAACTGACTTGCCATGTTCAATAAAAAAAATACAATCAGAAGTCATATTGATGTGTTGTTTAGTTATTGGCATACTTTTGGGTAAATCCATATGAATTCAATCACTTTTTGAGAGCATCCCTTTTGATTTAACAGTTGTCAGAAAGTTACTTTTTGGACCTGAATGCCAAAGCATTCAAGAGATAGAGATGCTCAAAGTTGGCTCATTTGCATAACCCACCATACCATGAGACATCCATGTCTTCATTACTGGAAAATAAAGAAGGTTGAGTTTGATATCATTTAGAAGCTTACAAACCGGGTTGTCAAACTATTTTCTAATTTATTGAAAAATATGTTTTTGAATAAAAACAACATTTTCTACCTTTAACGAAAACTATCCAAAAATATGTAAAACTGTTTTTTTTCATAGTTGCCTATGTTGTAACTTAGACCTTACATCTTTCAAGGTTTTTGTGTTGTGCCCGCCATCTGTTGTGCCTGACTCAACTTGCTCTTGAACACAAAGTGGGTGTCATTTCAATCATATAAATATAATTCATAGAATCGACCTATCACTTTAGACCACTACAATTTAGCTGGTACACCATACCATTGACATTTAAATTGAATTTACATTTTTACTTCTAATTACTACCACAAAGATGGCCGCCAATCCACCCACCATTGAATGTCAACATAAATGGTCATGTCTATATTATTATCTATATTTCTATGATTTCAATAAGTTTCCTATGGAGGATTGGCAGTATAATTTAAAACAGATATTCCCATTCAAGTCAACCTCATCTGATCTGTGGACCTCTGTCTTTGTGGTATCATTTGAAAGTCAGAATTTCAATTCTATGCCTATTTTAGAACATTTATCAGACAAAACCTGACACCCACCCTGTATTCAAGAGCATGTTGTGTCTCAACCGATAGTGGGCACAACACAAAAACCTCAGATCATGTAAAATAGGACTAAACTACAACATGAAATAAATCGGAGTTTACGCGTTTTTAGATATTTGACGTTTAAAGTTTAAAAAAATGTCAATTTCTATTCAAAAAAATTATAATTAAAGAAATTATAAAACAGTTTGACAACTCTGTTTGTAGCTGTTAATTTATATCAATCTCAACCATTTATCTTTTCCAGTGATGAATTTTGAGCACCTTTATCTCCTGAATGTTTTGGCATTCAGGTCCAAGAAAGTCACTTTCTGAGCACTTCTGCAATGGGCAAATATATGCTGAACACGAATATAAAACGCAACATGCAACAATTTAAATTATTTTACTGAGTTACAGTTCATATAAGGAAATCAGTGAATTGAAATAAATTTATAAGGCCCTAATCTACTATACGCCCACCCACTTGGAAGCCAGGCCCAGCCAGTCTTTCCACACAAAAGGCTTTAATTACCAACAGAAACACTCCTCAGTTTCATCAGTTGTCCAGGTGGCTGGTCTAAGACGATCCCACATGTGAAGAAGCCGGATGTGGAGGTCCTGGTCATGCGTGGTTACACGTGGTCTGCGGTTGTGAGGCCGGTTGGACGTACTGCCAAATTTTTGAAAACTACGTTGGAGGCAGCTTATGGTAGAGAAATTAACATTAAATTATCTGGCAACAGCTCTGGTGGACATTCCTGCAGTCAGGATGCCAATTGCACGTTCCCTCAAAACTTGAGACATCTATGGCATTGTGTTGTGTCAAAAAAGTTGCACATTTTAGAGTGGCCTTTTATTCTCCCCAGCACAAGGTGCACCTGTGTAATGATCATGCTGTTTAATCAGCTTCTTGATATGCAGCACCTGTCAGGTGGATGGATTATCTTGGCAAAGGAAAAATGCTGTTGGTGTTCTGGGTTAAGTTTGGAACAAATAGCTGTAGATGGCACGTTAGCTATTTTGAGAGAGAGGGTTTGAGGAAAGTGAATGACTTTATTTGTTCCCTGTGACAGGCTGGCCAATACCTTGTCATCTAAAAGGCTTAAAAGAGGAACTGAGAAATAAATAGTTGTAAAAGTATTTTTTTTTTACTGCAGACTACAAAGTAAACACACATGGCTGGTGGCTAAAACTAATGGCTCTCCCACAGAGTCAGGAAACACACCTTTTCAAGGAAACACACAGGCCCTGATTTCATATTGCAGGCACCTGTGCCAAGCAGGCACTCCCACCAATTAGGCAATATGAGCAATGCAATACAACAGAAATGTGACAGAAAGCACAGGTTGTGGATTAAATGAATGATGAATTGGTGGAGAAAATACATAACATTGCATCCAATAATCTATTTTAAAAAATTTAATAAATACTTTGAATTCATATTTAAAAATAGCATTTTGTCCATAGTGAAGGGCTCCCCTTCATATTAACCATAGTGGTCCATTGCTTGTGCCAGAAAGAGATATCCCACTGGGCACACCATGTCATTTCAACGTGGAAATGCTGGTAATATTTGGTTGAGACGTTGATCAATGAGAATTCAACCTTTATTCACCCACTCAAAATTCACCCGCTCTTATCCAGAGCGACTTACAAGTTGGTGCATTCACCTTATGATGTCCAGTGGAACAACCACTTTACAATAGTGCATCTAACTCTAAGGGGGGGGGTTAGAAGGATTACTTTATCCTATCCTAGGTATTCCTTAAAGAGGTGGGGTTTCAGGTGTCTCCGGAAGGTGGTGATTGATTCCGCTGACCTGGCGTCGTGGGGGAGTTTGTTCCACCATTGGGGTGCCAGAGCAGCGAACAGTTTTGACTGGGCTGAGCGGGAGCTGTACTTCCTCAGAGGTAGGGAGGCGAGCAGGCCAGAGGTGGATGAAGGCAGTGCCCTTGTTTGGGTGTAGGGCCTGATCAGAGCCTGAAGGTACGGAGGTGCCGTTCCCCTCACAGCTCCGTAGGCAAGCACCATGGTCTTGTAGCGGATGCGAGCTTCAACTGGAAGCCAGTGGAGAGAGCGGAGGAGCGGGGTGACGTGAGAGAACTTGGGAAGGTTGAACACCAGACGGGCTGCGGCGTTCTGGATGAGTTGTAGGGGTTTAATCGCACAGGCAGGGAGCCCAGCCAACAGCGAGTTGCAGTAATCCAGACGGGAGATGACAAGTGCCTGGATTAGGACCTGCGCCGCTTCCTGTGTGAGGCAGGGTCGTACTCTGCGAATGTTGTAGAGCATGAACCTACAGGAACGGGTCACCGCCTTGATGTTGGTTGAGAACGACAGGGTGTTGTCCAGGATCACGCCAAGGTTCTTAGCGCTCTGGGAGGAGGACACAATGGAGTTGTCAACCGTGATGGCAAGATCATGGAACGGGCAGTCCTTCCCCGGGAGGAAGAGCAGCTCCGTCTTGCCGAGGTTCAGCTTGAGGTGGTGATCCGTCATCCACACTGATATGTCTGCCAGACATGCAGAGATGCGATTCGCCACCTGGTTATCAGAAGGGGGAAAGGAGAAGATTAATTGTGTGTCGTCTGCATAGCAATGATAGGAGAGACCATGTGAGGATATGACAGAGCCAAGTGACTTGGTGTATAGCGAGAATAGGAGAGGGCCTAGAACAGAGCCCTGGGGGACACCAGTGGTGAGAGCACGTGGTGCGGAGACAGATTCTCGCCACGCCACCTGGTAGGAGCGACCTGTCAGGTAGGACGCAATCCAAGCGTGGGCCGCGCCGGAGATGCCCAACTCGGAGAGGGTGGAGAGGAGGATCTGATGGTTCACAGTATCAAAGGCAGCCGATAGGTCTAGAAGGATGAGAGCAGAGGAGAGAGAGTTAGCTTTAGCAGTGCGGAGCGCCTCCGTGACACAGAGAAGAGCAGTCTCAGTTGAATGACTAGTCTTGAAACCTGACTGATTTGGATCAAAAAGGTCATTCTGAGAGAGATAGCAGGAGAGCTGGCCAAGGACGGCACGTTCAAGAGTTTTGGAGAGAAAAGAAAGAAGGGATACTGGTCTGTAGTTGTTGACATCAGAGGGATCGAGTGTAGGTTTTTTCAGAAGGGGTGCAACTCTCGCTCTCTTGAAGGCGGAAGGGACGTAGCCAGCGGTCAAGGATGAGTTGATGAGCGAGGTGAGGTAGGGGAGAAGGTCTCCGGAAATGGTCTGGAGAAGAGAGGAGGGGATAGGGTCAAGAGGGCAGGTTGTTGGGCGGCCGGCCGTCACAAGACGCGAGATTTCATCTGGAGAGAGAGGGGAGAAAGAGGTCAAAGCACAGGGTAGGGCAGTGTGAGCAGAACCAGCGGTGTCGTTTGACTTAGCAAACGATGATCGGATGTCGTCGACCTTCTTTTCAAAATGGTTGACGAAGTCATCCGCAGAGAGGGAGGAGGGGGGGGGAGGGGGAGGAGGATTCAGGAGGGAGGAGAAGGTGGCAAAGAGCTTCCTAGGGTTAGAGGCAGATGCTTGGAATTTAGAGTGGTAGAAAGTGGCTTTAGCAGCAGAGACAGAAGAGGAGAATGTAGAGAGGAGGGAGTGAAAGGATGCCAGGTCCGCAGGGAGGCGAGTTTTCCTCCATTTCCGCTCGGCTGCCCGGAGCCCTGTCAACAATGAAGTGTGTTGCGGACACTCCTGGAACATAGGAAAGATGGTTGCTGATAATGGGCCTCTGTAAGCCTATGTAGATGTTCCATAAAAAAATCAGCCGTTTCCAGCTACATTAGTCACTTACAACGTTAACAGTGTCTACACTGTATTTCGGATCAATTTAATGTTATTTTAATGGACAAAAAATGTGCTTTTCTTTCAAAAACAAGGACATTTCTAAGTGACCCCAAACTTTTGAACGGTAGTGTATAATAAACAATAAAAAGTGCTGTAGGAACAGGCTTTGATGCTTTTAACATCTTAAGCTCTTCCATTCCCTTACTCATTGGCCCTCCCACTGCCTCCCTTGCGGTTAGGTGCATATTTCAGGCAGGTTGACATTGTCTGTACTATTTTTGCCTCTGTAGCTTTTGATTCGCAAAGACTCACACCTGCTGTAAAGGGGGAAAACAAATATTAGCTGGAGAAGATATTCAAATGTCATGTAAAATGTCATGATTTGGACTCCACTGTACCTATAATGTCTGCAAAGGTTGGAGTTCTCAAAGGCCCTCTTCTCTTTGTTTCCTTTCATATTCATCGTTGACATGAGGCCAGTTGTCAGGGTTCTGTATAGAACACAACATATGTACCTTACAAGCAACACACCATGACCTAATTTAAAACTGAAACAAATATGGTAATAGTTTACCGGTGCATTGCTCTCTTCACCCAGTCCGGGATGTCTCTCAGCTTTGAGATTCTGTATCTGTAATTTTACAAAAGGACACTAATGCATTACACATGTACAGGATTTTTCCATCCAGTACGACATGGAAATATGATGTCATTCAACTCATACCAATGAAACATTTAAAGCTGCAATATTTAACTTTTTGGGCAACCCCGACAGAATTCATATAGAAATGTGAGTTATAGATCTGTCATTCGCATTGAAAGCAAGTCTAAGAAGCGGTATATCTGTTCTATGTGCACTATTTCTATGCTTCCCATTCTTCAATTTTACTTTTGTTTTTGTACACCAGCTTCAAACAGTTGAAAATACAATAGTTGTGGGTATTTAAAATATATTTCACAGTGGTTTAGATGGTACAATGATTCTCTACGCTTGCTTGTTTTGTCACATAAACTGAAATTAGGCGAACTATTAGAATTCTAGCAACCAGGAAATTGTGGATAGATTTCTGCATATTGCACCTTTATTTTCTCACCATGTATTTAAAAAAATCCTTCTCCATTAGCTGCTCTTCCAGCTTTAGTAAATCGTCCTCCGCCTCGTTCAGGTTGAAGTCGAATTCCTCAACCGGATGAGATATCGGATAATTTTTAACAATTATTTCTGAAACAAAGTATTTTGACATTAGTTCCCTTCCAAATCAAACAGCCTAGTTTCAATATAATTAAAAATGGTTAAAAATAAATATGTCATACTTACTTTCGACATAGGAAAAGGGTCTGAGCCTTGCAGCGTTTTGGTGATGGGGATCTCTCATCTGAAGGTCTGACTTGTGCAGCGTTTTAGTTTGCCGTTTCCCCATCCTCACACTTGGTGGCTTGCAGGGCATTTTAGCCTTTTGCTTCTTAGCGGTACTGGCACAGGTATTCTGGCGGGTCGGTGCAGATTTTAGTTTGGGCTTGAGTAGGCCAAGAAAAAAGAACACATGCAAGTGTAAAATAAAGTTTTTTCTACACACAACCTACACGCAATCATATTTCAACCCAACTTTAAATCTAAATTCTAAACGGAGAGTTTCATACTTGCATCTGTCACAGGAAAAGGTTCTGATCCTTTGCAGCGATTTGGTGAGGGGGATCATCTCAATTAAGGAGGTAGAAGGAGACCTCAAGCCCTCAAGTTCCAGGGTTAAGCTATGTAAGAGAAGAAGATGATTTTCTTCAATAAAATATTGTACAACATCATGCCAATTGTCTTTACAATTAGAATTAGAATATCTTTGTCAAATACAATGGTCAAGAATAATAAGTTGGCTTACGTTGTAAAGGGTCATCCTCACTGTCATTACCATAAAAGACGCCGATGGCATTACCCGTATGGTTGATGAGGATCTCCATATTGCAAATGTAGGGTCCATTACTAGATGTCCGCAAGTGTTTTTATAATCGGCCGATTGTCTCAGGTCGTTCCCCAGGGACGGATCTTCCTGGAAGTCATCAAATAAAGTCTCTCGGACATTTGGTTTCCGTTCTATACCATTTTTAATTTTGGTAATTTTTCCGCTGTTCCGGGAAAACTCCACCAGATGGCGACTGGCTGCTTATTGCAAATGGACAAAACATGACATGGCCACAGAAAATAATTTGAAGATGAAACTCGGCGAGCATAGGTTTGGCCAAATGGGCTTTTGGCCAGAAACAAGATGGCGTCGAGGCCTCAACGCTTTTTGAGTTAAGGCCCATTTTCTGGGATTAAATGTCAAAAAAGGTAATAGAGCGCTAATTTGACAGCTTCACGTCAAAGTACATGGACCTACGGTGTAAGGAAAAAAAGAACCAGCCATTTATCTATTGTAATTTACGATAAATAATTCTGTCCGTTCGGTGATGGTTAAAGAAATGTGTTTTTTTTCAACAAAAGAGTTATAGATCCAGTTTAGCATTGTGTTCAGATGAATCCGTTAAGGCGGGTTTCGGAGCTCTACGTGATTTCTGTGATTTTCTGAATTCACACACACACAGTCAATGGGGAGTGACACAGTGTGAGGCTTATGGACACACAGAGCCTGCAATAGTTACTTGCGTTCGAACTATCAAAAACCATCAGACCTAGAGCACTGAAACTTTATATACAAGTTCTAGAGCTTAAGTCGATAGTGCACAGTGAGTTATGTGGCTCTAGAAGGTTCTTAGGCCGAGAAACAGCCTTGTCCATTTGCAATTACTTCAATTCATTTTGATCATCGCGAAAATTCCGACATTTAGAAAAGTCCCAGAATCACAAGACTAGGTGCATTGAAACCACCTCAACCCACAGAGACCTGTCCGATAGCTTATTCATGGACCCCGTAGCAAGGCCCGGAAAAAGTGAATTTTCAGCACTAATTAAGGTTGCTGCTCGGGTTCCGAATGACCTATCGAGCCGAAACTAAGGATTCAGGGTCGCCTCAGCTAGGCCTATACATAATGTCAGAACTGGACCTGCAGCTAGAACGTAACTATGTGTTTTAAGTTTTTTTTATGGTTTTAACAGAAGGCGCTATGAATTTTGGGCCTGCACTGAAATATGTGATGGTTGGCTTCTAAACGAGTTGGACAAAGTGGATTTGGTGTCAATGTGTATCAGTTTGGTGTCAGAATGATATCTTATTGACTGATGGATGCTGACTTGATGGCTAACTTTTGTCAGTTTGCAATAAGTTTATTATTAAACAGTGATGAACCATCACCAAAATGACAGACTGAAATCAACACTAAAAGTGTTGACAAATGGGTTCAAGGAGATGCCCCACTTGACCGTAGCTCGATATTGTTAGTAATATTTTGCGCCCTGAAATTCAGCGGTTGTTTAGGAAAATGATCCCGCTAAAGGGATCCGTAACGCAGAGAAGTTAAGGGTTAATTCCACATGGTCAAGGTTTGCACAGATTGGAAGGACCTTAGCAATGTTCCTGTGGTTGAATTATGCTTCTAGCCTTAACTGTTCTGCCGCTGTCACCTAAAAGCACCTCAAATTTAAGTCAGGCTTCATTTTGTGCCTACTTTTTTGCACGGTCGCTGCTGTCTTCCCAAACGTATCAGATTCAAAAATATTACTAACAATATTTATAATCATGCAATCACAAGTGAAATATACCAAAACACAGCTTAATTTGTTGTTAATCCACCTATCGTGTCAGATTTTGAAAATATGCTTTGCAGCGAAAGCAATCTAAGCTTTTGTGAGTGTATCAATCAATGCTACAACAGCTAGCCACAAATTAGCATGGTCACGAAAGTCAGAAAAGCAATAAAATGAATCGCTTACCTTTGATAATCTTCGGATGTTTGCACTCACGAGACTCCCAGTTACACAATAAATGTTATTTTTGTTCGATAAATATTACTTTTATAACAAAAAAACGCCATTTGGGTTGTGCGCTATGTTCAGAAAACTACAGCCTCGTTCCGGTCCTGAAAGGCAGAAGAAAATTCCCAAACGTATCAGATTCAAAAATATTACTAACAATATTTATAATCATGCAATCACAAGTGAAATATACCAAAACACAGCTTAGCTTGTTGTTAATCCACCTATCGTGTCAGATTTAGAAAATATGCTTTGCAGCGAAAGCAATCCAAGCTTTTGTGAGTGTATCAATCAATGCTACAACAGCTAGCCCCAAATTAGCATTGTCACGAAAGTCAGAAAATCAATCAAATGAATCGCTTACCTTTGATAATCTTCGGATGTTTGCACTCACGAGACTCCCAGTTACACAACAAATGTTCTTTTTGTTCGATAAATATTACTTTTATAACAGAAAAACGCCATTTGGGTTGCGCGTTATGTTCAGAAAACCAAAGCCTCGTTCCGTTCGACGAAAATTCCAAAAAGTATCTGTAATGTTCGTAGAAACATGTCAAATGTTTTTTATAATCAATCCTCAGGTTGTTTTTAACAAACATAATCGATAATATTTAAACCGGACCGTAACCTATTCAATAAAAGAGAGAAAGAAAATGGAGAGCTACCCCTCTCGTGCGCAGGAACTAATCAGAGGACACCTGACTAGTTTTGAAAAATCTCGCTCATTTTTCAAAATAAAAGCCTGAAACTATGTCTAAAGCCTGGTCACAGCCTGAGGAAGCCATTGGAAAAGGAATCTGGTTGATACCCCTTTAAATGGAAGAAAGACGGGCCAGGAAACACAGATTTAAAATGTTAAAAACTCACTTCCGGGTTAGATTTTCTCAGGTTTTCGCCTGCAGAATCAGTTTAGTTATACTCACAGACAATATTTTGACAGTTTTGGAAACTTTGGAGTGTTTTCTATTCTAATCTGTAAATTATATGCATATTCTACAATCTGGACCTGAGAAATAGTCTGTTTACCTTGGAAACGTTATTTTAAAAAATAAATAATAATCTGACCCCTAGCGTCAAGAGGTTTAACAGTGTAAACAGGGTGTTTTCTTCTAACAGTTTACAACGACATCTCTCCCCATAGGAATACATTGCCTGCTTCCCTAACTTCAAACTGAAGCCTATGTGGGTTATGAATGCCATATCAAACTGTCTTCGATGACAATCCATAAGGCCACTATGAGGACTACCTGTGTTGATTCTAAGCTTCCTGGAGCAACAGGAAGTGGTTAAATTCACGTGTGTTTTGATTTTACCAACCTGCAGTTAGGTAAAAACACTGCGTTCAACCCTCTGTAAATCAGTCAGTTCTTAACGTAAAGATTTGAAACTCAGGATTCTGTAAAAGCCTAACCCAAAGAGGATATGTGTTTACGTTCAGCTTCCTGTGACAACCGGAAGTGCCTTAAATTGGGGTCATAGGGGTTGTTTAGAGGGGTCAAAAAGGTCACATCTTTCCAAAATGTCATATGTGTGATTAGGCAACCCTCATGAAAATAAGTACTTTTTTTACCATCAGATTTCCAAGAAACACACACACACACACACACACACACAGCAAGGATGGAGTAACACAGTGTGGGGCTTACAGACACAAAGTGCCTGCAATGGATACTGGCGTTCGCACCATCAAAGAACCATCAGACCTAGAGCTCTGAAGCTTAAGAAACCTGTTCTAGAGCTTAAGTCGATAGTGCATGGTGAGTTATGTGGCTCTAGTAGGTTCTCAGGCGGAGAAACAGCCTTGTACATTTGCAATGACTTTAACCTTTTCTCAATACAGGGGGTGCTGTTTCCACTTTGGAAAATATCGTCTCCAAATTAAACTGCCTCATACTCAATTCTTGCTCGTACAATATGCATATTATTATTACTATTGGATAGAAAACAATCTCTAGTTTCTAAAACCGTTCGAATTATGTCTGTGGGTGAACCAGAACTCTTTCTACAGCGAAAATCATGACAGGACATGCGAAGGTCAGAAAAATAGTCTCTGTTCTCAGATCAGTTTAAAGCTCTGTGTGTGCCCTATGGATCGAAATGAACTGCACCCGCCTTCCCCTGGATGTCAGTAACCAATGAGAAGTGGAATGGTGTTTCTACGTATTTCTTAGAGCTTATAAAAGGGCAAGGAACGAAGTGCGCTCTCTTTTCGACTTCCGCCATTACGCAACGCAAGACCTCAGGATAGCATTTTGAAATGCTCAGTTATCGGCCTTAGATATGTCCGTCTGTAATTTAATTCGATATAGGTGTTAGAAACATCATAACGAAGTTATTTGAAACCGATTTATATCAGTTTATGCGAGTATATTGCTATTTTCGGAATTTTCGTAGTATTGCGTTTGAGGATTTGGACATGTGTGTGCCACGTAGCTATTGTTAGCTGCTAGTTCCGAAGTTGAAGAGGACGTTTTACAACAAAGCAACGATTCTTTTGGACAAAGGACACCTTGCCCAAGATACTGATGGAAGCTCGTCCAAAAGTAAGAGCTATTTATGATTTTATTCCGTATTTATGTGGAAAAATGTAAACGCATTTGTCGGCCATTGTTGCGTCACTAGTCTGGCTGCAACGCACACTGTATGTCTAGTAACGTTAATTTAAAAAATCTAACTCAGCGGTTGCATTAATAACTAATGCATCTTTCATTAGCTGTCCAACCTGTATTTTTTTTGTCAATCTAATCGATAAATAATCGTAAACTTAGGTGCCTTTCCAAGATGGCGCCGGCCAGAATGCATGCCATGTTTTGACAGATTACATTGCATAACCACGATTTGTGATGCTAAATATGCACATTTTCGAACAAACTCTATATGCATTGTGTAATATGATGTTACAGGACTGTCATCTGAAGAATTCTGAGAAGGTTAGTGAAAAAATTAATATATTTTGGTGGTGATAACGTTATCGCGCTTTTTGCCTTGAATCAATGCTGGGGTGATGTTAGCTCATGTGGTATGCTAATATAACGATATATTGTGTTTTCGCTGTAAAACACTTAGAAAATCTGAAATATTGTCTGGATTCACAAGATCTGTGTATTTCAATTGCTGTACGCTGTGTATTTTTAAGAAATGTTTTATGATGATTAATTAGGTAATACACGTTGCTCTCTGTAGTTATTCTAGTCGCTTTGGTGAGTTTTGTGATAGTGGCTGCAATGGTAAACTATGATTTATACCTGAAAAATGCACATTTTTCTAAAAAAACATATGCTATACCATAAATATGTTATCAGACTGTCATCTTATGAAGTTGTTTCTTGGTTAGTGGCTATATATATCTTTATTTAGTCGAATTAGTGATAGCTACTGATGGAGTAAAAAACTGGTGGAGTAAACGTGTCTTTTGCTAACGTGGTTAGCTAATAGATTTACATATTGTGTCTTCCCTGTAAAACATTTTAAAAATCAGAAATGATGGCTGGATTCACAAGATGTTGGTCTTTCATTTGCTGTATGCTGTGTATTTTTCAGAAATGTTTTAGGATGAGTATTTTGGTAATTGACGTCGGTCTCTGTAATTATTCCGGCTGCTTCCAACGCTATTTCAGATTGCAGCTGCAATGTAGAACTGTGATTTATACCTGAAATATGCAAAAAAAAACAAAAAAACATATGCTATACCATAAATATGTTATCAGACTGTCATCTTATGAAGTTGTTTCTTGGTTAGTGGCTATATATATCTTTATTTAGTCGAAATTGTGATAGCTGCCCATGCAGGAAAAAAATGGTGGAGAAAAAAAAGTTGTGTCTTTTGCTATCGTGGTTAGCTAATAGATTTACATATTGTGTCTTCCCTGTAAAACATTTTAAAAATCAGAAATTATGGCTGGATTCACAAGATCTGTATCTTTCATCTGGTGTCTTGGACTTGTGATTTAATGATATTTAGATGCTAGTATTTACTTGTGACGCTATGCTAGGCTATGCTAGTCAGCTTTTTTACTGTGGGGGGTGCTCCCGGATCCGGGATGAGTACCAAGTAAAAGTTAATTCATTTTGACCATCGCGGAACCCCTCGCCAACAGCCAATGAAATTGCAGGGCGCCAAATTCAATCAACAGAAATCACATAATTCAAATTTCTCAAACATACAAGTATTAGGCACCATTTTAAAGATAACATTCTCGTTAATCCAACCACAGTGTCCGATTTCAAAAACGCTTTTCGGTGAAACCAGAACATATCATTATGTTAGGTCAGCAACTAGTCACAGAAAGCATTCAGCCATTTTCCAACCAAAGAGAGGAGTCACAAAAAGCATAAATATAGATAAAATGAATCACTAACCTTTGATGATCTTCATCAGATGACACTCATAGGACTTCATGTTACACAATTACATGTATGTTTTGTTTGATCAAGTTCATATTTATATCCAAAAATCTTTGTTTACATTGGCGTGTTACATTCAGTAATGTTTTGCCTCCAAAACATCCGGTGATTTTGCAGCGAGCCACATTAATTGACAGAAATACTCATGATAAACATTGATAAGATACAACTATTATACATGGAATTATAGATACACTTCTCTTTGTTAACGCGCTTCGTGAGTTTTGATTTATTTACCAAACGCGGTAACAAAAGTAGCTATTTGGACATAAATGATGGACAATATCGAACAAAACAAACATTTATTGTGGAACTGGGATTCCTGGGAGTGCATTCTGATGAAGATCATCAAAGGTAAGTGAATATTTATAATGCTATTTCTAACTTTGTTGACTCCACAATATGACGGATATCTTTTTGGCTTGATGAGTCTCTGAGCGCCGTAATCAGATTATTGCATGGTTTGCTTTTTCCGTAAAGCTTTTTTGAAATCTGACACAGCGGTTGCATTAAGGAGAAGTTTATCTATATTTCCATGTATAACACTTGTATTTTCATCAACATTTATAATGAGTATTTCTGTAAATTGATGTGGCTCTCTGGAAAATCACCGGATGTTTTTGGAACTACTGAACATAACGCGCCAATGTATACTGAGATTTTTTGATATAAATATGAACTTTACCGAACAAAACATACATGTATTGTGTAACATTAAGTCCTATGAGTGTCATCGGATGAAGATCATCAAAGGTTAGTGATTAATTTTATCTCTATTTCTGCTTCTTGTGACTCCTGTCTTTGGCTGGAAAAATGGCTGTGTTTTTCTGTGATTTGGCGGTGACCTAACATAATCGTTTGCTTTCGCTGTAAAGCCTTTTTGAAATCAGACACTGTGGTGGGATTAAAAACAAGATTACCTTTAAAATGGTATAGGATACTTGTATGTTTGAGGAAATTTATATATAAGACTATCTTAAATGTTCCTTATTTAAAAGCCTATCTGAGACCCAGAGCATACAACATTTTACAATTACATCAAAACTGTTTTATAATGTAATTTGATACATATCAGGGTCAATTTGCTAAATTATGATCATAATATTGGGTCAAATGACATTCATTACAGCTAAATAATTGAATGTATTAAATTAATAGTTTAGTTTCAAAACGACATAAAAAACACTTTCATTTCTGAGTCTTTTATATTGCAATAGTCTACACAGCATATAAATACAATGCATTTTACACAGCATACTATGATACCCAGCGTGCATTTCAACTCCCAAGATGCAATGCCCCATCCAGGGCTGTTGGCTGGCTAGTGGCTACTGTTAATAAGCCCAGACAAACGTGAAGTATGATAAATACAGTGCATTCGGAAAGTATTCAGACCTCTTGACTTTTTCCACATTTTGTTATGTTACAGCCTTATTCTAAAATTGATTAAATAGTTTTTTTCTCTCATCAATTTACAAACAATACCCCATAATGACAAAACAAACAAAAACAGGTTTTTAGACATTATACATATTTATTAAAAATTAAATACTATAATATCTAATTTACTTTAGTATTCAAACCCTTTACGCAGTACTTTGTTAAATCACCTTTGGCAGCGATTACAGCTTAGAGTCTCCTTGGGTATGATGCTACAAGCTTGGCACACCTGTATTTGGGGAGTTTCTCCCATTCTTTTCTTCAGATCCTCTCAAGATCTGTCAGGTTGGATGGGGAGAGTTGCTGCACAGCTATTTTCAGGTCTCTCCAGAGGTGTTTGATCGGGTTCAAGTCCGGGCTCTGGCTGGGCCACTCAAGGACATTCAGAGACTTGTCCCAAAGCCACTCCTGCGTTGTATTGGCTGTGTGCTTAGGGTCGTTGTCCTGTTTGAAGGTGAACCTTTGCCCCAGCCTGAGGTCCTGAGTGCTCTGGAGCAGGTTTTCATCAAGGAATCTTGTTACTCATGGTCTGAGAGTCCTTTAGGTGCCTTTTGGTAAACTCCAAGCAGGCTGTCATGTGCCTTTTACTGAGGAGTGGCTACCATAAAGGCCTGATTGGTGGAGTGCTGCAGAGATGGTTGTCCTTCTGAAAGGTTCTCCCATCTCCACAGAGGAACTCTAGAGCTCTGTCAGAGTGACCATCAGGTTCTTGGTCACCTCCCTGACCAAGGCCCTTCTCCCCCCATTTCCTCAGTTTGGTCGGGATGATGGCTCTAGGAAGAGTCTTGGTGGTTCCAAACGTCTTCCATTTAAGAATGATGGAGTCCACTGTGTTCTTGGGGACCTTCAATGCTGCAGAAATGTTTTGGTGCCCTTTTCCAGATCTGTGCCTCGACACAATCCTGTCACGGAGCTCTACAGACAATATGGCTTGGTTTTTGCTCTGACATGCACTGTCAACTGTGGGACCTTATATAGACAGGTGTGTGCCTTTCCAAATCATGTCCAATCAATTTAATTTTCCACAGCTGGACTCCAATCAAGTTGTAGAAACATCTTAAGGATGGTCAATGGAAACAGGGTGCACCTGAGCTCAATTTCGAGTCTTATAGCAAAGGGTCTGAATACTTATGTAAATAAGGTATTTCTGTTTTTTATTTTTTATAAATTTGCATTGATTTCAAAAAACACTGTTTTCACTTTGTCATTATGGGGTATTGTGTGTAGAATGATGAGGAAAACAATTCATTTATTCAATTTTAGAATAAGGCTGTAATGTAACAAAATGTGGAAAAAGTCAAGGCGTCTGAATACTTTCCGAATGCACTGTATATTGCTGTCATAGCTATGTTAGTGAATTTCACATTCATTTGAGGTTGTAATCATATTATAACACTCACATGAATGTCATGCTGAATATATGTTAATGTCATTGTCACTCAAAAATAATTTGAATACAGTTGCTGGTAGATTGCAGTTTTGAAACTGCAGTAAAAGTGCAGTAACTTCAGTCGACTGTGGTATTTTGGACACAGTAATTGCAGAATAACTGCAGTGTACGGCCAGCCGTGCCCAACCAAGCGCCCATCCAAGTGCAGTCAGCGGAGGACCTGTACCCGACCTGTACGCCATATGCCAAGAGTGTGCAAAGGAGTCATCAAGCCAAAGGGTGGCTACTTTGAAGAATCTCAAAAATAAAATATATTTATATTAAAAAAAAAAAAAAAATGTTACTACATGATTCCATATTTGTTATTTTATAGTTTTGATGTCTTCACTATTATTCTAAAATGTAGAAAATAGTACAAATAAAGAAAAACCTTGGAATGAGTAGGTGTGTCTTAACTTTTGACTAGTAATGTATTTCACTCTCTGTGAACCTTCTGTGGTTCAGGAATGGAGGAATGTTCCCAGTGACTCCTGCAGGCATCAATCTCTGGATCAAGAAGCCTTTGTTTGCCAAAATCATGTCTCCAGACGTGAAGATCTTCTCAAACCCTGACTTCTGGACAATGGCTTTGTCAAACACAAAAACTAGATACACATCACTGCAGTATGTTATCACCACATTAGGTGCAACTCCCTAATGAAGGCATTGAACGGTACACAGAATAGGTTTGCTTCTGCAGATCCATCTGACTTGGAGTAGCAACTTGTATGTCAGGACAGTCAATAGTTTCTGCTGAACCCGAAAGAGATGCAGGCAAGCACATTTGGTTCTTCTCCCAACTTGGAACAGTCTTCATGATGCTAATGAAAAAATCTTGTGGATCACATGAATGAAAGTGATGGTAACATTGCTGACAGTGCTTTCACTACAACAGAATAGTTGAGGCCAACCTGGCCTGAGAGCATTTCATATTATTCTGTACATGAATTTGAAACACTTAATTTAGTATGATATGTTACGTTTCATATGGTATGTATTAGTTTGTGGATATCCATCACCCATTTCATATGATATGTTATGAATTACAATTGATATTATATGTTGGAATGAATGCCCTCCAAACATAACGATGGTCATTATGGCCAAACGGTTCTATTTTTGTTTCATCAGACCAAAGGACATTTCTCCAAAAAGTACGATCTTTGTCACCATGTGCAGTTGCAAACCGTAGTCTGGCTTTTTTATGGCGGTTTTGGAGCAGTGGCTTCTTCCTTGCTGAGCGGCCTTTCAGGTTATGTCGATATAGGACTCGTTTTACTGTGGATATAGATACTTTTGTACCTGTTTCCTCCAGCATCTTCACAAGGTCCTTTGCTGTTGTTCTGGGATTGATTTGCACTTTTCGCACCAAAGTGCATTCATCTCTAGGAAACAGAACGCGTCTCCTTCCTGTGAGGTATGTCAGCTGCGTATTCCCATCCAGTTTATACTTGCGTACTATTGTTTGTTCAGATGAACGTGGTACCTTCAGCCGTTTGGAAATTGCTCCCAAGGATGAACCAGACTTCTGGAGGTTTACAATTTTTTTCTGAGGTCTTGGCTGATTTCTTTTGATTTTCCCATGATGTCAAGCAAAGAGGCACTGAGTTTGAAGGTAGGCCTTGAAATACATCCACAGGTACACCTCCAATTGACTCAAATTATGTCAATTAGCCTACCAGAAGCTTCTAAAGCCATGACATCATTTTCTGGAATTTTCCAAGCTGTCTAAAGGCACAGTCAACTTAGTGTTGTCACGCCCTGACCATAGATTGCTTTGTATGTTTCTATGTTTTGTTTGGTCAGGGTGTGATGTGGGTGGGCATTCTATGTTGTATGTCTAGGTTGTCTGTTTCTATGTGTTTGGCCTAGTATGGTTCTCAATCAGAGGCAGTCGTTGTCTCTGATTGGGAGCCATATTAAGGTAGCCTGTTTTTCATTTGTGTTTTGTGGGTGGTTGTTTCCTGTGTTAGTGTTTTCACCATACGGGACTGTTTCGGGTTTTTTCAGTATTTTGCACTTTGTTATTTTGTATTGTTTAGTGTTCAGTTTTATAATAATTAAAATGGACACTTACCACGCTGCACATTGGTCCGACATTTCATACTCCTCTTCAGACGAGGACGAAACCCGTTACAAGTGTATGTAAACTTCTGACCCACTAGAATTGTGATACAGTGAATTATAAGTGAAATAATCTGTCTGTAAACAATTGTTGGAAAAACTACTTGTGTCATGCACAAAGTAGATGTCCTAACCGACTTGCCAAAACTATAGTTTGTTTACAAGAAACTTGTGGAGTGGTTGAAAAACGAGTTTTAATGACTCCAACCTAAGTGTATGTAAACTTCCGACTTCAACTGTAGTTCTAAAATCCCCTATGGAAAAATGAATGGTGGAAAAACGATTGGAACCATTTTCGTGTTTGACCGTATTTCCATTATATGGGTATTATGACACATATTGTGTTACTCAATACCTACATGTTTCAATTAAACCACCATAGTCGCTGTGCCCAGTAATGCCAAGGTAACCTGTCTAAATGACTACCGCCCCATACCACTCACATTCGTAGGCATGAAATGCTTTGAAAGGCTGGTCATGGCTCACATTTACACCATCATTCCAGAAACCTGAATTCTCATTCCAGAGAATTCTGTTAATTGACTACAGCTCAGCGTTCAACACCATAGTGCCCTCCAAGCTCATCACTAAGCTAAGGACCCCGGGACTGAACACCTCCCTCAGCAACTGGATCCTGGACTTCATGACGGGCCATCCCTAGGGTGTGAGGGTAGGCAACAACACATCCGCCACACTGACCTTCAACACGGGGGCCTCTCAGGGGTGTGTGCTTAGTCCCCTCCTGTACGCCATGTGCAGCCATGACTGCATGGCCACGCATGTCTCCAACACCATCATCAAGTTTGCTGACAACACGACGGTGGTAGGACTGATCACAGACGACAATGAGGCAGCCTACAGGGAGGAGGTCAGAGACCTAGCGGTGTGGTGCCAGGACAACAACCTCTCCCACAATGTGGGCAAGACAAAGGAGCTTATCGTGGACTACGGAGGGCTCAACACGACCCCATCAACAGGCCTGTAGTGGAGCGGGTCAAGAGCTTTAAGTTCGGTGTCCACATCACTAAGGACCTACCATGGTCTAAACACACCAACACACTCGTGAAAAGGGAATGACAGCGCCTCTTCCCCCTCAGGAGGCTGAAGAGATTTAGCTCCATTGAGAGCATCTTGGCTGGCTGCATCACCGTTTCGTATAGCAACTGCTTGGCATCTGACCGCAAGGTGCTACAGAGGGTACTGTGTACGGCCCATGCCATCCAGGACCTACTTCATACCCCTGCACATTAACTCGGTACTGGTACTCCTTGTATATAGCCTTGTTATTGTTAGTTTATTGTGTTACTATTTCCTCTGCATTGTTGAGAATGGGTTTGTAAGTAAGAATTTCACGGTAAAGTCTACACACCGCATGTGACCAATAAAAACGTTTTGGATTTTATTTAAGGAGGAAGGCCAGCATCCTGGAGTCACCTGTTCACTGTTGACGTTGAGACTGGTGTTTTGTGAGTACTATTTAATGAAGCTGCCAGTTGAGGACTTGTGAGGCATCTGTTTCTCAAACTAGACACTCTAATGTTTTTGTCCCCTTGCACAGTTGTGCACCGGGGCCTCCCACTCCTCTTTCTATTCTGGTTAGAGCCAGTTTGCGCTGTTCTGTGAAGGAAGTAGTGCACAGCATTGTAGCAGATCTTCAGTTTCTTGGTAATTTCTCGCATGTAATAGCCTTCATTTCTCAGAACAAGAATAGACTGACGAGTTTCAGAAGAAAGGTCTTTGTTCCTGGACATTTTGAGCCTGTAATCAAAACCCACAAATGCTGATGCTCCAGATACTCAACTAGTCTAAAGAAGGCCAGTTTTATTGCTTCTTTAATCAGAACAACAGTTTTCAGCTGTGCTAACATAATTGCAAATGGGTTTTCTAATGATCAATTATCCTTTTATCCTCTGTACGCCTATGTAGATATTTCATCAAAAAATCTGCCGTTTCCAGCTACAATAGTCATTTACAACATTAACAATGTCTACACTGTATTTTTGATCAATTTGATGTTATTTTAATGGACAAAAAATGTGCTTCTCTTTCAAAAACAAGGAGGGTGGGGGGTCAAGGTGAGGAGGGGTATTATTTAAGAGACTCTTTGAAGAAGTATGTTTTTTTTTAAGAAGTATCTTTTGGAAGATGGGCAGGGACTCTGCTGTCCTAGCTTCAGGGGGAAGCAGGTTCCACCATTGGGGTGCCAGGACATAGAAGAGCTTGGACTGGGCTGAGCGGGAGCTGGGTGTGGGAGAGCCAAGAGACCAGAGGTGGCAGAATGGAGTGCTCGGGTTGGGGTGTAGGTTTTGAGCATAGCCTGAAGGAAGGAGGGGCAGTTCCTTTTGCTGCTCCATAGGCAAGCACCATGGTCTGGTAGTGGAGGCAAGCTTCGACTGGAAGCCAGTGGAGTGTGTGGAGGGGTGGGGTGGCATGGGAGAACTTAGGGTTGTAAACTAGGCAGGCTGCAGCGTTCTGGATAAGTTGCAGGGGTTTGATAGCACAAGTGGGGAGCCCAGTCAACAGCGAGTTGCAGTAGGCCAGATGGGAGATGACAAATGCCTGGATTAGGACCTGCGCCACTTTCTGAGGGAGGTAGGGTCGTCCTCTACTGATGTTGTAGAGCATGAACCTGCAGGAGCGATTCACTGCGTTGATGTTTGCAGAGAATGACAGGGTGTTGACCAGTAGTGAGAGTACGTAGGACAGACACATATCCTCTCCTTGTCACCTGGTAGGAGCGGCCAGCCAGGGAGGCTGCAATCCAAGAGCCAAGAGTGTGCAGAGCCTGAGACGCCCAGCCCTAAGAGGGTGGAGATGAGGATTTGATGGCTCACAGTGTCAAAAGCAGCAGATAGATCAAGGAGGATGAGAACAAAGGAGAGAGAGTCAGCTTTGATAGTGCGGAGAGCCTCCGTGACAAGGAGAAGAGCAGTCTCGGTTGAGTGACCCATCTTGAAGTCTGATTGGTTAGGGTCAAGAAGATCGTTCTGAGAGAAATAATGAGAGAGTTGATCAGAGACAGCACGCTCAAGTGTTTTTGAAAGAAACGAAAGAAGGGGTACAGGTCTATAGTTTTTGACGCCAGATGAGTCGAGTTTTGGTTTCTTGATGAGGGGAGCAACTCGGGCCATTTTGAAGTCAGAGGGGCCAATGGTCAGGGATGAGTTGATGAGGGTAGTGAGGAATAGGAGAAGGTCTCCAGAGATGGTCTGGGGAATGGAGAAGGGGATGGGCTTGAGCTGGCAGACCTCACTAGTTGCAGGATTTGATCTGGAGAGAGAGGGGAGAAAGAGGTCAGGGCGTACGGGTAGTTCTGTATGAGTGAGACCAGTGGACTCATTAGGCTGAGTGAATGAGGAGCGGATATTGTCAACCTTCTTACAAAGTGGTTGACAAAGTTGTCCACAGAGAAGGAGGAGGGAGATGGGGAAGGATAAAGGAGGGAGGAGAGGGTGGAAAAGAGTTTCATATGGTTAGAGGCAGAAGCTTGACATTTAGAGTGATAGAAAGTGGCTTTAGTGGAGTCATATGATGCGGAAAGGTAGGAGAGTAGGGTCAAAGAGGCAGCATCAGGAGACAGGAGGGCTAAGGATTTAGCAGAAGGGAGAGATGATAGGATAGAAGAGGAGAGAGTAGTGGGAGAAAGAGAGCGAAGATTGCGGCGGCGCATGACCATTTGGGTCGCTAGGGTTGGAGGAAAGGGAGACAGAAAAGGAAACAATGTAGTGATCAGAGACCTGGAGGGGGGTTGCAGTGAGATTAGTAGGCGAGCAGCCTCTAGTAAAGATGAGGTCAAGCGTATTGCCTGCCTTGTGAGTTGGAAGGGATTGGGAAAGGGTGAGGTCAAAAGAGGCAAGGGGGGGAAAGAGACAGTTGGAAATAAATAAATTGAAGGTAGACGTTGGGAGGTTGAAGTTGCCAAGTACAAAGAGCGGTGGCCATTGTCAGGAAATTAGTTATCAAGGTGTCAAGCTCAATTAGGAACTCTCCAAGGGCACCTGGTGGGCGATATATGTGTTACAACAATGTTAAGCTTGAGTGGACAAGTGTGTGACAGCATGAAATTCAGGTGAGAGAGGGAGAAAAGAGAACATCTCCAGTTAGGAGAAATTAGTAACCCTGTTCCACCACCGCAATGACCAGATGCTCTTGGACCATGAGAGAAAACATAGTCAGATGAAGAAAGAGCAGCTGGAGTGGCAGTGTTCTCTGGGCTGATCCTTGTCTCCATCAGGGCCCAAAAGTAATGGGACTGAAGGGCAGCATAGGCTGAGATGAACGCTGCGTTCTTGACCGCAGATCGGCAGTTCTAAATGCTGTCAGAGACCAGGAATTCCACATGGGTTGTGCATACAGGGTACACTAAATTAGAAGGGTTGCAGCCAATGGGTGGGGAGGGTCTGTAAAGCCTACAGGGAGAGGAGTGAACAGGTATAGAAAACACATGCATAGTTGCATAGCTACAAAGGAGCAAATGAGATTTAAAAAAATAACTAGGTAAGATACTCAATTGATAGAGTGGTGTGGAGCCGTCCTCTCTTTACTTCCGCAAAGAATTCCGCAGAAAAACCTGGCCGAACCATCTATGTGTCTGCGACGGTCTTAGTTTTGCTGACGAGACCGCCACTGACATGACCGTCCCTTTCAGTATGATCACTTATTGAAACACTGGAAGAGGTGTCACTCAAGTTACCATCTACACTAGTTTCAGTAAAAATGTCGTTCCATTATCGCTAGACTTTGCCAGAGCTAAAACATCTGCATGGAATTTACGGCATTGTTTATGATAAGCCATAGCTAAATTGCAATAGTCAAACAAACAATCAATCACTGTGTGTCTGTGTGTACCAAACAAGCAACAATCTAGTAACAACATGTATAAAAGGAAACTGAGAAGACTGGCATCATATATGAGTGACACAATTCCAAAACTCTGGCCAACACATGGAATACAGTATGCAATGTAAATCCATTGCTTGTTGAGTGTGGACAGCGAGCAAATTTGTTACGACAAAGAGTTAATGATTCAGCGATTGGAATTGGCTGACGTAATATTTTTAAGAGGGCTAAGAAACCATTCTCTCTCCCATTTCATGAGAGGAAGCTGGTTGGACCCCACGGAGTCATGTAGCCAAGGGTTGAATTGGTCATTCAGAAGTGGAGGAGTCCTATTTGGAGAGGATAGGGTTAGGATTAGGTTTGAACCATGCTCACTGTCATCTGCCATGTCTCTCCACAATTTCCTCTTGTCCAAAGTCCACACCCCTGCTCAACCCTTACCCTAGCCATAACCCTAACCCTAACTTAATGTCCACATCCCTGCTCAACCCTAACCCTAGCCATAACCCTAACCCTAGCTTAATGTCCACACCCCTGCTCAACCCTAACCCTTGCTCAGCCTGGCTCTGCCTTTGACCCAGGGTGCAGGAAACCTCGTCAAAGCAGCTCATCATAACCAATGCATGTATCCCATAATAAACTAACATCAAAGCAGAGAATGGGAGCATGCTGACCCAACTTTACTGGTTGGCATTCTTTTAGTACAAGGAGGAATACTTTGGCGGAATTCTTTAATACCTGGAAAAAAGTACACTGTAAGTGCTCAGAGACCTTTACACACTATCCCAATGGAATTCCAATTCCAGGAAATTGTGGTACGCCACGCACAGTAATGTAAACCTATCACGTCACTCCTACACTCATATCAAATAACTGATTATGGGAAGCAGACCCCATCTGTTGTTGTCAGGAGGTAGATATTAGGTTTGTTGCACTTTTTATTAGATCAATCTATGCCTGTAGTCAAACAATCACTGGTCTTATTGATGTGTTTAGTGATTGGCAGATATTTTTATTACAGTGAGGTATACTTTCATTACTGGAAAATAAAGACTAGGTTTAATCAAGGAAAGATAATGTTGGTTTTCTGTGCTATTAAGTTTAAAACAAAAAGATGTAGATGGCAAAGTGGCTGTTTTGAGCTGAGAAGGTTTGAAGGAAAGTAAAGAACTTTCTTCCTCATAGCGGTCCATTGCTTGTGCAAGAGAAATCTACACTAATGTTCAAAAGTTTGGGGTCACTTAGAAATGTCCTTGTTTTTGAAAGAAAAGCAATTATTTTGTCCATTAAAATGACATAAAATTGATCAGAAATACCATGTAGACATTGTTAATGTTGTAAATGACTATTGTAGCTGGAAACGGCTGATTTTTATGGAATATCTACAGAGGCCCATTATCAGCAACCATCACTCCTGTGTTCCAATGGCACGTTGTGTTAGCGAATCCAAGTTTATCATTTTAAAAGGCTAATTGATCATTAGAAAACCCTTTTACAATTATGTTAGCACAGCAGAAAACAGTTGTGCTAATTAAAGAAGCAATAAAACTGGCCTTTAGACTAGTTGAGTATCTGGAGCATCAGCATTTGTGGGTTCGATTACAGGCTCAAAATGGCCAGAAACAAAGAACTTTCTTCTGAAACTCGTCAGTCTATTCTTGTTCTGAGAAATGAAAGCTATTCCATGCGAGAAATTACCAAGAAACTGAAGATCTGGTACAACACTGTGTACTACTCCCTGCACAGAACAGCGCTCTAACCAGAATAGAAACTGGCTCTAACCAGAATAGCAAGAATAGAAAGAGGAGTGGGAGGCCCCGGTGCACAACTGAGCAAGAAGACAAGTATATTAGAGTGTGTAGTTTGAGAAACAGATGCCTCACAATTCCTCAACTGGCAGCTTCATTAAATAGTACCTGCAAAACACTAGTCTCAACGTCAACAATAAAGAGGCGACTCCGGGATGCTGGCCTTCTAGGCAGAGTTCCTCTGTCCA
Source organism: Salvelinus alpinus (assembly GCF_045679555.1). NCBI lineage: Eukaryota > Metazoa > Chordata > Actinopteri > Salmoniformes > Salmonidae > Salvelinus > Salvelinus alpinus. The sequence goes on along the minus strand of NC_092093.1, from coordinate 25,782,268 downwards.
GTGTCTGTGTTCTTTTGCCCATCTTAATTTTTTATTTTATTGGCCAGTCTGAGATATGGCTTTTTCTTTGCAACTCTGCCTAGAAGGCCACTCAACGCCTGTTGGAAAGCCATTCTGGTGTGTCTTTGGCATTAATATTTGTGTAATTGTCCCGTTGAAAAAGAAAACTCTATCCCAGGGTTAGGTATCAGTAATAAGGCAGGGTTTCCTCAAACTTTTTATCTGAGCTTTGCTCTTTTCATATTTATTTTGAGCCCGACAAACTCACCAGTCCCTGCTGGTGACAAGGATACCCATAACATGATGCTGCAACCACAATACTTGACAATACAGAGGATCAACAACATTGCATTCACTCCACATTACTGGCCTGTATAACAACGTGAAATGAATGAAGCCTGTATTAAAAAATCCACTTCAAATGATCCATTCATTGGCAACAATCATTGTTAAGTAATACTGCAAGACAACACAAAGAAATTAACTTTGAGGCCTAACTTAAAAACTACAGGCTTGGTTCAAATCCAATACAACACATAGTGAAACCCAACCAAATTTACTGAGCTTGAGCAATTTTGACAAAAACAATGGGTATTTGTTGCCCTGAGAGTTGTGCAGTTGATAGAATCTCATTGTAAAGTTTTTACAACGGTAATGGCTGCCAAAGGTGCTTCCGCAGAGAATTAACTCTGGGGTGTGAAGACATACTTAATCAAGACATCTTTGTATTTATAATTAATAATTATGTAATTTCTATAATTTTTATTGGGCTTTGGAAATGTGGAGTAGGTGTGTACATCAATATAAAAAAAATCTAATTTAATCAATTTCGTTATTTAATTTTAAGGTAGGGTGAATGTGTATTGTGTCTTCCTGTCCTTCTTGGGTCCACACACATCGCAGCACTTCTTCTTGGTGCTACCGGCTGCAATCTAGGATGATGGAATTTTACTAACATCTCACTCACTCACTCACTCACTCATATATATAGTTACAGCAGACCAAGGTAGGATGAGCTCTGGCTTGTTTTTCGTATTGTTCCTACCACCATCAGCTTCCTCTTGAGGAGCTTCTGTCCCAGCTTGAGCGAAGTAAAAAAGGTGCTGCATGTGATGTTGTGGCCACGTGTCACGTCCAGGACAACCCGCAACCCTTGGTTCTTCTCAGGGGCTCCTCCATCTGGCTTCCCTGTATACACTTACATGCATATGATGAAGCAGCATCACAAGCAGCCCAGATCTTGATTCCATATTTTGCGGTTATGTACTGCCTGAAGGCGCAGCGGCCCCTGAATGGCGTAAGCTGCTCATCAACAGTAAAGTTGGGCCCAGGGTTGTAAAACAGGGGAAGGGGGTCCTCCCACTTGTCCCACACTGACCTGATTGCAGCTAGCTTGTTTCTCTGCCGCCGAGCTGGTCTGGTGTCTCGGTTATCAAAGCAGATAATCTTGGAAATAATGTGGAAGTTTTCCAGAGACATTGTTGCACAGTAAAGTTCTCTGCCTGTTTCTTCATCCCACAAGGGTTCTGTGGATTCCCCATTGGATGTGAAAACACCAGCAAGGATAAGAATCCCAAAGTATGCACGTAAATTAGTTTGGTCCATCTCCTTCCATCTCCAAAAACACACCTTCCCTCCAAATTAGTGCAGTCCAGAATGATTTTCTGGATGATGTCTGGGATGAACAGTTCAAAAGAAGACTTTATGTCCTGTACATGAGTATCCGCCATCCGCGTCGGTCCTGGTTGCATCCTTATCACATTGGCAGCCATGCGGCGTGGCTCATTACTTGGGCAAGAAGACCATTCAATTTCAAAAGATTTTGCCATCTATATTTCTCCTCCTGCAGGCTGCTGATGAGCTGGTTGCTGACTGGCTGGTCCTGGGGCTGGCTGCTGATGAGCTGGTCCTGGGGCTGGCTGAGGGTCAGTCTCATCCTCTTCTTCCAACTCACTGTCAGACAACGAATTGACAGAGATATGATACTCATATTCAGAAAAGTCTTCAACTTCCAAAGTGGAAGACGCTCGTTCCACACTAGCTTCTCTCTCTGCAAAAGTTATTTCTAAGGCCCTCTGAGCAGAGATAATTTTTACCATACTGATTGATTGTGGTAAGGTGTCACACCCTGATCTGTTTCACCTGTCCTCATTATTGTCTCCACCCCCTCCAGGTGTTGCTTGTTTTCCCCAGTGTATTTATCCCTGTGTTTCCTGTCTCTCTGTGCCAGTTCGTCTTGTATGTTTCCAAGTCAACCAGCGGTTTTACCGTTCTCCTGCTTTTTGCATTCTCCTTTTTCTAGTTTTGACCCTTGCTTGTTTCTGGACTTTGTACACACCTACCTGACTATTCTGCCTGCCTTGACCACGAGCCTGTCTGCCACTCTGTACCCCCTGGACTCTGATCTGGTTTTGACCTTTTGCCTGTCTACGACCAATCTCTTGCCTACCCCTTTGGATTAATAAACATTGTAAGACTCCAACCATCTGCCTCCTGTGTCTGCATTTGGGTCTCGCCTTGTGCCTTGATAGTAAGGAGTCACACATGCAAAGATGTTTATTTGTTGTGTCCCTCCCCCAATTTGCACCTGGCTGGGGTAGAGTGTGAGAAAATACAGAATAATAATAAGAGTGCAAGAAAAGCATGAGACAGGCAGGGAGACAGAAAGGTTAATGGTGCTAAGTTGAAACAGCAGGCCCAGGGAGGAAGACAGAGTGAAGGCACACAGCAAACCCTTTTGTTTCATTTTTACATGTTTATACCTACACACACACTTTCCCACACTTTTATTACCCCCGGGTCCAGTGGACCCGAACACCACATGTAAGATACATGTGTAGGGGGGTGCACACTCAATGAAAATGTGTTATTTCACGTTCTTCACAGAAAATGAGCCAAGGCCAATAATTAATTGTATAAATTTTCTTTTAGTAAACATTGAAAATGAGTCCCACAGACCTGAACACCACACAAGGGTTAATCAACATCATCAGCACCCAGGGAGTAGTTGTTGGGGGTTAATTACCTTGCTCAAGGGCAGAAAGGCAGATTCTTTTCACCTTGCCGGGTCTGGGATTCAAACCAGCAACCTTTCAGTTGTTGGCCCAACTCGCTTAACCGCTAGGCTACCTACCACCCCTGGGTGGGGGTGAGTCCTCATAATGGAGGCTAACTCTAGGCCAGTTACAGAGGGCATCATCAAGGCAGGTCTCAGAGATCTGCAACTGTCCAGGTCGTAAAAAAGGAATTTATGACCTTCTGATTAAAACATACACAAAACATACAGGGAAAAGGGAAGTTTAAACTGTAATCAAATGGGTAGGGGTCCAGGCACTCCAGTACAGATGGGAAAGAGTGTGTATAAGGTCTTGGAGAGTGTTTTGAGTTTGTCCCCCGAAATCACACATGAAAACTTAAACAGCCTCTTTATAGAGTGCAACGCAAGCCAAGAGGTAAGCAGATACGATGGATTTCCACAAAGTTAGTAAACAGAAAACGCTGAGGCTTGGCTGAGTTTAACTCATATATGTTTTGACTGTTTGTGTGTGTGTGTGTGTGTGTGTGTGTGTGTGTGTGTGTGTGTGTGTGTGTGTGTGTGTGTGTGTGTGTGTGTGTGTGTGTGTGTGTGTGTGTGTGTGTGTGTGTGTGTGTGTGTGTGTGTGTGTGTGTGTGTGTGTGTGTGTGTGTGTGTGTGTGTGTGTGAACATTTTTAGAGAAAGGGGAGTGAGGATTCCAAATACATCCCTTGACCTCCAAAAGTTTGGGCCTTTTTGACAATTTCCTTTGGTGTGGACCCAAATAAAACGTTGAAATGTGAGTGTTTGTGAGTGTAGTTTCCATTGCTTCATCCACTGAGAATTAAGTCGTCTTTGTGCTTGTGTATGTGCGTGTTTACTCTCTACTCTGCTTCAGGGGTCGAAAGTGAAGAGGAGCTGTTGAGATCTAGGTATTATGAAGGATTAATACATTTCTCTAAGTTGGAGGTGTTTATGAGCTACATCAAAGTGTGCGTAGGACCAGATAGTCTGGAGTTAGTGTGACTGACTGACCCCTATGTGACCCTCTGTGTGTGATCCTCCCTTAGTTACCCTGAGAATCACCCCACTTACTCACTGAATAGATTTATCACATGAATGATTAAACTAATAAAGAGCTTGATGATAAGTGGTTTAGTTGAATCAGGTAGGTTACTCCTGGTCAAGAGCAAACATGTGTGAGCTCCCGGGATGCAGAAATCCTGCTGTGTCTAGTCAAGGGGTGTCAAATATAAGGCCCCATTTAGTTTAGATGTTTTTTTGGGGCGGGGGTGGGGGGGATCAGTATACTTAAACATTTTCAATATACTCTCTAACCAAATTGAAACTGTGCAGGAATGATAATGGACCTACATTTATAAAGTTTCTCGACTGTGTCCAGGTCGCTAATAATCATAGAAATTAAAGCTAGACAGTCAGGGAGTATCGAAAATTCCAAAAGCGATGGATAGAGGACCAACTTTTTCAAATTTTGACAGCAAAGAAATATAACCAATTTTCAGTACGGTCCTCTGGACCTTGTTGAAGACTGAATGCGTCCCCTGGGGCAAAATGAGTTTGTCACCACTGGTCTAGACAATTCTGTAACTCTGTCTACATAACCACTCACCACCACACTAAGAGAAAGCATACATTGGGATAAATTAACTCTAGATTTGATTATGAAAGGCGTGTGTGAGGTAAGTTCTCTATTTCCTGTCCAGTTGGGCTGTTCCTGCTAGAGACATGATTCCAAGCAGGGCCATGCATTTCCTGCTCACGCTCAGTGTTCTTGTCATCAGAGGAAAACATTTGCCACCTTCAGAAGGTTTTCACAACCTTTGACTTTTTAATATGCATAACAAGTCACATAATAAGTTGCATGGATAAACTTTGTGTGCAATAATAGTGTTTAACATGATTTTTTAATACCTCATCTCTGTACCCTACACATACAATTAACTGTAAGGTCCCTCAGTCGAGCAGTGAATTTCAAAAACAGATTCATCCACAAAGACCAGGGAGGTTTTCCTATGCCTCACAAAGAAGGCCACCTATTGGTAGATGCGTAAAAAAAAGCAGACATTGAATATCCCTTTGAAAATGGTAAAGTTATAAATTAAACCAGCAGCATACCACACTGCATACCACTGCTGGCTTGCTTCTGAAGCTAAGCAGGGTTGGTCCTGATCAGTCCCTGGCAGGAAAACCAGATGCTGCTGGAATTGGTGTTGGAGGGCCAGTAGGAGGCACTCTTTCCTCTGGTCTAAAAAATATCCCAATGCCCCAGGGCAGAGATTGGGGACACTGCCCTGTGTAGGGTGCACTTTTAAACGGGTGTCCTGACTCTCTGATGTCATTAAAGATCCCATGGCACTTATCGTAAGAGTATGGGTGTTAACCCTGGTGTCCTGGCTAAATTCCCAATCTGGCCCTCAAACCATCACGTTCACCTAATAATCCCCAGTTTACAATTGGCTCTTTCCTCTCCCCTGTAACTATTCTCCAGGTCGTTGCTGTAAATGAGAAAGTGTTCTCAGTCAACTTACCTGGTAAAATAACGGATAAATAAAAATAAAATAAAAAAATTACACATTGGATGGTGTATCAATACACCAAGTCACTACAAATATACAGGAGTCCTTAGTAACTTAGTTGCCGGAGAGGAAGGAAACTGCCCAGGGATTTCACCATGAGGACTTTAAAACAGTTACAGAGTTTAATGGCTGTGATAGGAGAAAACTGAGGATGGATCAACAACATTGTAGTTACTCCACAATACTAACTTAAATGACAGAGTGAAAAGAAGGAAGCCTGTACAGAATAAAACTATTCCAAAAAATGTATCCTGTTTGCAACAAGATGTTAAAATAATACTGCAAAAGATTTGACTTTTTGTACTGAATACAAGGTGTTATGCTTGGACAAATCCAATACAACACATTACTGACTACCATCTCCATACTGTATATTCAAGCATAGTTGTGGCTACATCATGTTATGGGTATGCTTACAATCGTTAAGGACTGGAGAGTTTTTCAGGATAAAAATAAACGGAATGGGGAGAAGCACAGGCAAAACCAGGGAAACCTGATTTAGTCTGCTTTCCACCAGACACTGGGAGATGAATTCACCTTTCAGCACAACAATAACTTAAAACACAAGGAAAAATCTATGCTGGAGTTGGTTACCAAGAAAACAGTGAATGTTCCTGAATGGCCGAGTTACAGATTTAACTTAAATCTACTTGAACATCTATGGCAAGACCTGGAAATGGTTTTCCAGCAATGATCAACAACCAATTTGATAGAGCTTGAAGAATTTTGAAAAAAAATATGGGAAAATGTTGCACAATCCAGGTGTGGAAAGCTCTTAGAGACTTACACAGAAAGACTCACAGGTGTAATCACTGCCAAAGGTGCCTCTAGTATTGACTCAGAGGTTTGAATACTTATGTAAATGAGATATTTCTGTATTAAATTCTCTATAAATTAGCTACAATTTATAAAAACAGGTTTTCACTTCATAATTTTGGGGTATTGTGTGCAGATGGGTGAGAGAAAAAAATATATTTAATACATTTTGAATTCAGGCTGTAACACAACAAAATGTGGAATTGGGCAAGGGGTATGAATACTTTCTGAAGGCCCTGTACATCAGACAACGCTGATCAGAAACAACAATGCTCTGTAACCAGAAGGATCAGCCCCTGTATCCTCTCTCTCTCGCCAATACATGCTGGTAGTATCAGGCGAGTGGCTTTGGTGTAGTGATACTTTCTATGAAGCATTTTAGCACAGGTGCTTCCATTTCTCAGTAGAGTAGCTTCTGGTGTGTTTGAGTTTGCATGTGCATTGTGGGTGTGAGCAAGAGAGAGGAAAAGAGGCTGCGTGTGTATGTGAATTTGTTGGTGTGTGTGGCTCTCTGCATGTAAGTGTGTGTTAGTGTGTGTGGTGCATGGCTCTCTGCATTTTCAGTAAATGTGCATGGTAAGTGCAAACCTCTATTTATTTGTGTGTGCGTGCATGTGTGTGTGTATTCTGTGTGGACTGTGTGCTGCCATATCCGGTTTCGTGAGTGAGGACAAGCTACCCTGCTCTGTCATCAGAGCAGGAAGCTGTGACGGGAATCCTGGACACTTGGGTCACGTGACTGGGAAGAAGGATGCCCACGTCAGAGAGGATGATGGGAAAAGCGTGTCACATACCATAAAGGGGGAGGATGGTATGCCATCAGAGCCGTGTGGTCACTTGGTGGTGGATGTGAAAACACAAAAAAACTCCACTCACTCAAATTAAAAAGATCAGTTACAACACAATAATGAGGGAAGGACACTTACAGTAAACTCAGTTTACTCTGATTGTCCACTCCGTTTCCAGCTCACTTAGTGGCAACTCCCATACATTTAAAGCATATTGGCATCTATGTAATAATAATAAGATGATTATTGTCACATACACCGGATAGGTACAGTAAAATGTGTTGTTTTACATGATCAGCCCTGGAGCAAATGATTTATTTGTATTATTTTTATGTTTAGATTTTTTTATTTATTACATTTCTACTATGTTGTTATTTTTGTATTTAATTTTGTATTATTATTTACTACCATTTTATATTATTATTTGTTATTGTTTATCATTTTATTACAATGTATATTGTATGCATTGTTGCTTTGGCAATATTGACACAATGATTTTCATGCCAATAAACCATCTTGAATTTAAAAAAAAAAGAAGAGGGTTAAGTGCCTTGCTCAAGGGAACATCAGCAGATTGTTTTACTTTGTCCCCTCAGGTATTTGAACCAGCTACCTTTCGGGTTATGCCCCAACACTCTAACCGCTAGGCTACCTGCATGTAGTACTGGCCACCTTTCTCCTCTCCAACCTGGCCAGGTTAATTATATACTGGTATAGCAAAGTCTAATCTTATGACCTCATTATACCTCACACAGTCAGGGAAGCACTTAAGAAAGAGCACAGCGCACAGAAAGAGATTCCAAGAGAGATCAACTAATAGTCATATTGGGATGTCATTGCTTACTCTTCACCTCAGTTGATCAGATGATTTAAGTTGTAAGCAACACAGAATTAGAGCATTTGTTTATCTCCCAGGTATATATATTCAATGTTTGGTGTTTATTTGGTTTGTCATTCAGCACAGATGTGGGTGCAATCAAAAACATCTGCAAGATCTATTCTGATTCCAGCTCACTTAGTGGCAACTTCCATACAGTCAAAGCGTGTAGGCATCTATGTAATAATAATCGGCACTGCAACAGGGTGAAGTTTTCAGGGGTTGAGGGGGATCTTTTTTTAAAAGCTCGCAGTAACTGCTCGCTCCTTGTTCTTTCAACTGGGTTTGCCAGGGACCTGTGCCAAGGGTTTGTGAGGATGTTTTGCAGATGCTTGTCTGAAATCCGATTCACAACATGGACTAAGGTTGGGAACGTTTCTAACAGTTTCCTCTGCACTGCAATGGCCAGGCCGGAATCTGGGAATGGAATCAAACAGGAATTCCCTGACAAGGCCTACAAGGTGAGAGAGATGGGTGGTGAATCATTCACGGATCCAAACAACATGAGGTTTTGGGCATCTGCAGGCCACAACACCGCAAACCCTGACGGCACTTTGTCAGAAAATAGGCGAGCTCACAAGCACAGAATACAACTGGACGAGAGCTTAAGCACCAGTTAGCTTTTTCAAATCTATATTGTGCTTAGATTTCAGAAGTGGATAAGTTACCACATATGGTTTCCATAGTCTCTTTTAATATTTCCATGCAATCCTCCCTGTATCTGAATCCTCTTTGGTAATTTCTTTAATTTTACATATTCCCACATTAGTTTATATCCCAGAACATATTCAGAAGATTAGGTCTTGTGCATGCATGTAAACCAGTGTGGATGAGCAAGCACCTGTCTATCCTCGCCATAGGAGGACTTCTAAAGCCCTTCTTTTGGCAGGGGAATCACTGCATAGCTATCCTGAAGGGGGAAAACATCAGGCCTCAGCATGCAACAACCCCACAGACCAGAGACAATGAATGCCCTGCCAAGCCCCTCCTCCTCTTTAACTCCTCAGATGAATTTCAGAACATGATTGTAACCGAGAACATGATCATGTCCGTAGCTATCAACCCTGGCCGATCATGAAAGGAACCGCATACCAACACAGGAACCGCATTCCAATACACGTCGGACGCATCTGGGAAAATAAAGAATGTGAATAAATAACTCGCAGCTGGAATCAGATGTCCCTCCTCTCTCTGAGATAAAGAGTGAAAAATGGGGTGTGAGTTATTGGACCGCTTTTAAAGGGTCGGCCCTTTTGTAAATATAACTTAGGTTTTCTTAGTATCTGCCAAAGATCAACATGATAATACCCTTGGTATTTTATCTGCTTTTACCTGGTGAAATAAATTATGTATTCATTGTAGCATCATCTACACTGTTAATCATCTTTAAAGGCTCCTTTGCTATTGATCCTTGATGTCTCTCCTTATGGAGCACTAACCTAATGTAGCGGCGTTTCTGGTCCCGCCGGGGAGGGAAAAAAGTGTCTGGGGAGGTTCTCTTCTGCACTGTTGAACCAATCCAGTAAATATGGAGGAGGAGTTAAGATGGAGTGTCGCCTTGTTAAAGTCCTCATTATTCATTTCCCATGAAAACCAGATTTATCCGGTTGTTTTACGAACCCCGCAGAGGGTGTTGGAGCACAGAGCGTGTAGTCATTGGGTCACTATCGCCCTATTGTGGACTGGTAGAGAACAGAATAAGTGCAGGAGTGGATTCACATGGTTCCATGAATTCACATTAAATAAGGGGTTCAAAAAAATTGCATTTATGCCTCAATACAACATTTTATTTTCCATAAACATTATCACTACATGCAAAATAACGACAATATTTGCCATGAGCATTACACTGTTGTGCAAAACAAGTAGGCCACCTTCTCATCACATAATATGAAGATTTCTTTTTTATAAATGTTTGATAACATATTTGGTCCCCTTAATAAAAGTGTTATATGTACACTGTATTCCATCAAACGATATTCACTTAATGAAAAAAGGCAACTTTACCACAACCATACTTCTTCAGCCATCCAGTCTGTTCTGATTTGCAGAGGGAAGTCAACTTGGGCAAGTATATAAGCAACGCAGGTGTGAGATTTACCCATTGAAAAGATGGAAGACAATAGTGATCACCCCCTCCACTCTTCTCATACTGTAGTTAATACAAACACAGTACAGATCTACCTTTCAAAAAGTTTAGGCAGTCGAAGCACTGGAACCAACCATGTTGTGATGCAGACGTTTGCCATCTGATGCTGATGTGGCACCATGTTAGCCAAGCTAACATGGATCCAGTTGAAGTGATTCCCAGCATCAGCATCAGCACCCACTGATCTCAATGGAGGTCCCAGAGGAGAGTGATTAGTCAGTCTTCTTGTTCTGCTCTCTACGGGCCTTTCTCTTCAGTTGCAGGGTCTTCAGCTCTATCATGGTGGAGAACGTCCTGTACACCCACAACGCCTGAGACACACACACACACATGCACAGATCTGTTAACACAGGCCTAGGATCAGCTCTCTTTCACTTGGGATTTAATGGTTGAGAATGACCTTTAAAACTTACAACAATGATGATTGTGTTGAGCAGAAGGGGAATGGAGTAGACCAAAGATATGAACATCCCATTTGAGTCAAAGTACTGGAACTTGGAAAATGACCTGTGAAATTACAAAATAAGTTGTTCCTCACCACACTAACTAAATTACACAAAAAACAGTCAACATATTTTCTCCCAGTATACCATATACTGCAGCTCAATTAGATCTTTACCTCCAGTTCATGGCTGCCACCTCATTCAGATATTCAGCGCTGTACACCATACATACTGTGGAGAGAGGGGAAACAGTAATTCCTGGATGTCATGAATAAATGTTTGTGTATAAAATGTGTAGTGCTTTTCAAAGATACAGATCACATTACATATAACCAACAATATGTTATACAATGCTAGTAGTTGAAACACACATCCACTTACCCATAACCAGGAACTGGCATATTTGCACTCTGTAGAATCTACGTGTCAGGAGAGTTGCGAGGAGACAGACAGCATGGAACCCCAGAAGTCCAATAAGCCACGGCTCAGACCACTGTATCTGCAGACATGAAATTAAACAGTGGTTTAGCTAGCTATCTACATTTCCAAACAACCAACAGCATCGTGTTAGAGGACAGTGGGTTGGCATTGATACTAGCTACTAGATAAGCAGCAAGCTAACTCATAAGCAACATCTGTAATAGTAGCTAGCTAGCACTCTAAATTCACAACAACCAGATAACTGGTCAGACCTATCTTTTTAACTTAATCTATTTTATCTTGTAAGACATTTCTCTATTTTGACTAGCAGAGAAACCAACAAAGATAGCTAGCTCTCAAGCTAAGCTAGCTAGGCTAACTCATCTTTCCTAAGGCAAGCTAGCATCAAAGAGAACGTTCCGAGGAATAAGAAAGACAAACCAAACTTACAGACATCAGAAATGTCCATATTGATGTGATTCGCATATTGCTAAATGCATCGATTGGAATAGAGCTTATATTTTGTGCTTTCTGATCAGTCATCTTGACAAAATACACGTTCACAACTACTGTGTAAACACAAGAAACGAATGCGGAAGAAACGCCCCCTCCGTCGCTGAAACTTGACGTCACCGTTTCTTCTTCTTCTATGATATAGTGGCGGTCCGCAAACAAACGTTAAAGTTGAATGCCGCTACCTACTGTACTGGAGTGTGTGGTCTTCTTCGGTGGGGTTTATCGGTGGTTGGCATCCAACGTCATGGTGCATTACCGCCACCTACTGTACTGGAGTTTGGACCAGAGACAGGGAGAAACTAAATCCTACCTGTCAGCCCATTGCTCTTAAAAATATGACAAAACATTTGAGACTACATCTAATGAAGTTTTACTCAATATACTCTTTAAACTAATTTCCTGTATCCCCTTCTCCCTCATACTAGATCTCAGCCTCTCTCTTTCCCTCTGATACTGCCCACACCGTAGCAATACATGCTCCACGGGCTCTGTTTCCCGGCAATAATCACACTTTCCTGTTGGATGCTTTCCTTTGACATTTAAGGTCCTATTCAACTGGCTGTGTCCCACCCTTAATCTTGTAAAAATTGCTTCCTCTCTTCTGTCCCTTCCTGCCGTCCTCCCCTCCCCGACTTTCCTCTGTACTTGAAATAAATGCCTGCCCTTAGTATGTCTATTCCACTGCTCCTGCCGTCTCTGCACCATCACTGTCCATATCAGCCTTTTTGCCTCTGCCTTGCTCATTGAAACTACAACATCAACATCCCCAATTCTAAGTGCTTGTTTAGCCAGTACATCAACTGCCTCGTTCCCCTCTACCCCCACATGGGCTGGGACCCCTCTTATCTGTACACCCATCTGTCTAATCCTGCCATGAGTTTGTAGCACCTCATAAAGCAGGTCTTGTCTGCTATGTTAGCTAAAAGACTGGACACTCATTAACACTGCACATGAATCAGAGCAAATAACTACTCTGTCTGGCTTGACCTCCTCCACCCACTGCAACGAGCGACTGGAACAAGCTGCAACTAACACTCAAAATTGACCGTTTTATCTCAATATCTTCATTCAAAGATTCAATCATAGCCTAAGAAAGTAGCAGAAATGTGCAGAAGGTAGTTTGAATGGATTTATTGAAGGGAAACAATAACAGTCTTGAATGTTTTTGGCAACATAGTGATATATTTTTATATACTGTACAATGAGGAATTCAACTACAAAATACTAGCCTTCTCCCATTTTTTTAACCATTGCCCCCACCCACAGAGTGTATACACAACAACAATAAATACAATTAAATAAAATAGAATAAAATAAGATAATAGATACTAAACAAAAATGTGAAGAACATAAATCAATCAACTCTAATTAGTACATGTAGGACAGTATGCAAGTGTGTGTGGATGGACTTTGCAGATGTATTTCTCACATGTGCACTACATAGTATTTGTTTTACAGTCTTTCTTTGGAGGGCAGAATTGGCATCTCCTCCTCTTGCCTGCCCCAGCTGCAGCCTCAGGTGGATCAGAACAAGATTCATCCCCCTGAACAGTTTTCACAAGCGCTGCAGAGGTTGCAGTGTGGGGGAGGCACTCCCTTCTTTGAATGTGTGGAGTTATAAGTGCATTTCCCATCTGCTCCAGGAACACGCTCCTCTTGTTCCACCTATCAGGCATCCAGGTAGGGTTGATCTTGTTCCATATCATAAAGGCATTGTATGAGGACACATCAATGATGTTATGGAAGATGACCAGGGGCCAGCGGACAGTCATCCTCCTGCAGCTGTAAGTTCTAATTACCTTGTCCAGGTTGTCCACACCTTTGTTGTGGTTGTAGTCCATGATGATGGCTGGCTTCCTGTACTCACGATCACTGATCTCAGCCATTTTGTGAGGTGTACTCAGGAGGGCCACATTCTTGTTCCTCTTTGGGAGGTAAGAAACTAGAGTGGTGGTGGGGGTGAAGGCAAACTTTGATGAGATGGCCTCTCTCCCCCTTGTTGCGAGAAGTGCAGGGGGCTTGTTCTTTCTAACTATGCCAACCATGGTGATCTTTCTCTACAGGAGCTGCTGGCTGAGTTCAATCAGTAGCACACATAATCTCAATTTCTCATTGTGTGTGTGTGTGTGTGTGTGTGTGTGTGTGTGTGTGTGTGTGTGTGTGTGTGTGTGTGTGTGTGTGTGTGTGTGTGTGTGTGTGTGTGTGTGTGTGTGTGTGTGTGTGTGTGTGTGTGTGTGTGTGTGAGTGTGTGTGTGTGTGTGTGTGTGTGTGTGTGTGTGTGTCTTTGTGGTTTTTGTGGTGTGTAAATGATTGTATAACTGCCGGGTCTAAAATGACTCTAAGACAATTTTTGTACCCTGGTGATGTACAGCTTTCATGGAAATATGAACAAAGGCGATGTTTCACTTATTCTAATGTTGGGGTCACTCTAGGAAAAGTCATCAAATTTCAAGTTGAAAAAAACTAATTTAGTGGGTTTTCTCTGCTGTTAAAACCTCTTGACACTACAGGGGGTGCTGTTTCATTTACATTACATTTACATTTAAGTCATTTAGCAGACGCTCTTATCCAGAGCGACTTACAAATTGGTGCATTCACCTAATGACATCCAGTGGAACAGCCACCTTACAATAGTGCATCTAAATCTTTTAAGGGGGGGGGGGGGGGGGGGGGGCAGAAGGATTGCTTTATCCTAGGTATTCCTTGAAGAGGTGGGGTTTCAGGTGTCTCCGGAAGGTGGTGATTGACTCCGCTGTCCTGGCGTCGTGAGGGAGTTTGTTCCACCATTGGGGTGCCAGGGCAGCGAACAGTTTTGACTGGGCTGAGCGGGAACTGTACTTCCTCAGTGGTAGGGAGGCGAGCAGGCCAGAGGTGGATGAACGCAGAGCCCTTGTTTGGGTGTAGGGCCTGATCAGAGCCTGAAGGTACTGAGGTGCCGTTCCCCTCACAGCTCCGTAGGCAAGCACCATGGTCTTGTAGCGGATGCGAGCTTCAACTGGAAGCCAGTGGAGAGAGCGGAGGAGCGGGGTGACGTGAGAGAACTTGGGAAGGTTGAACACCAGACGGGCTGCGGCGTTCTGGATGAGTTGTAGGGGTTTGATGGCACAGGCAGGGAGCCCAGCCAACAGCGAGTTGCAGTAATCCAGACGGGAGATGACAAGTGCCTGGATTAGGACCTGCGCCGCTTCCTGTGTGAGGCAGGGTCGTACTCTGCGGATGTTGTAGAGCATGAACCTACAGGAACGGGCCACCGCCTTGATGTTAGTTGAGAACGACAGGGTGTTGTCCAGGATCACGCCAAGGTTCTTAGCGCTCTGGGAGGAGGACACAATGGAGTTGTCAACCGTGATGGCGAGATCATGGAACGGGCAGTCCTTCCCCGGGAGGAAGAGCAGCTCCGTCTTGCCGAGGTTCAGCTTGAGGTGGTGATCCGTCATCCACACTGATATGTCTGCCAGACATGCAGAGATGCGATTCGCCACCTGGTCATCAGAAGGGGGAAAGGAGAAGATTAATTGTGTGTCGTCTGCATAGCAGTGATAGGAGAGACCATGTGAGGTTATGACAGAGCCAAGTGACTTGGTGTATAGCGAGAATAGGAGAGGGCCTAGAACAGAGCCCTGGGGGACACCAGTGGTGAGAGCGCGTGGTGAGGAGACAGATTCTCGCCACGCCACCTGGTAGGAGCGACCTGTCAGGTAGGACGCAATCCAAGCGTGGGCCGCGCCGGAGATGCCCAACTCGGAGAGGGTGGAGAGGAGGATCTGATGGTTCACAGTATCGAAGGCAGCCGATAGGTCTAGAAGGATGAGAGCAGAGGAGAGAGAGTTAGCTTTAGCAGTGCGGAGCGCCTCCGTGATACAGAGAAGAGCAGTCTCAGTTGAGTGACTAGTCTTGAAACCTGACTGATTTGGATCAAGAAGGTCATTCTGAGAGAGATAGCAGGAGAGCTGGCCAAGGACGGCACGTTCAAGAGTTTTGGAGAGAAAAGAAAGAAGGGATACTGGTCTGTAGTTGTTGACATCGGAGGGATCGAGTGTAGGTTTTTTCAGAAGGGGTGCAACTCTCGCTCTCTTGAAGACGGAAGGGACGTAGCCAGCGGTCAAGGATGAGTTGATGAGCGAGGTGAGGTAAGGGAGAAGGTCTCCGGAAATGGTCTGGAGAAGAGAGGAGGGGATAGGGTCAAGCGGGCAGGTTGTTGGGCGGCCGGCCGTCACAAGACGCGAGATTTCATCTGGAGAGAGAGGGGAGAAAGAGGTCAAAGCACAGGGTAGGGCAGTGTGAGCAGAACCAGCGGTGTCGTTTGACTTAGCAAACGAGGATCGGATGTCGTCGACCTTCTTTTCAAAATGGTTGACGAAGTCGTCTGCAGAGAGGGAGGAGGGGGGGGGAGGGGGAGGAGGATTCAGGAGGGAGGAGAAGGTGGCAAAGAGCTTCCTACGGTTAGAGGCAGATGCTTGGAATTTAGAGTGGTAGAAAGTGGCTTTAGCAGCAGAGACAGAAGAGGAAAATGTAGAGAGGAGGGAGTGAAAGGATGCCAGGTCCGCAGGGAGGCGAGTTTTCCTCCATTTCCGCTCGGCTGCCCGGAGCCCTGTTCTGTGAGCTCGCAATGAGTCGTCGAGCCACGGAGCGGGAGGGGAGGACCGAGCCGGCCTGGAGGATAGGGGACATAGAGAGTCAAAGGATGCAGAAAGGGAGGAGAGGAGGGTTGAGGAGGCAGAATCAGGAGATAGGTTGGAGAAGGTTTGGGCAGAGGGAAGAGATGATAGGATGGAAGAGGAGAGAGTAGCGGGGGAGAGAGAGCGAAGGTTGGGACGGCGCGATACCATCCGAGTAGGGGCAGTGTGGGAAGTGTTGGATGAGAGCGAGAGGGAAAAGGATACAAGGTAGTGGTCGGAGACTTGGAGGGGAGTTGCAATGAGGTTAGTGGAAGAACAGCATCTAGTAAAGATGAGGTCAAGCGTATTGCCTGCCTTGTGAGTAGGGGGGGAAGGTGAGAGGGTGAGGTCAAAAGAGGAGAGGAGTGGAAAGAAGGAGGCAGAGAGGAATGAGTCAAAGGTAGACATGGGGAGGTTAAAGTCACCCAGAACTGTGAGAGGTGAGCCGTCCTCAGGAAAGGAGCTTATCAAGGCATCAAGCTCATTGATGAACTCTCCAAGGGAACCTGGAGGGCGATAAATGATAAGGATGTTAAGCTTGAAAGGGCTGGTAACTGTGACAGCATGGAATTCAAAGGAGGCGATAGACAGATGGGTAAGGGGAGAAAGAGAGAATGACCACTTGGGAGAGATGAGGATCCCGGTGCCACCACCCCGCTGACCAGAAGCTCTCGGGGTGTGCGAGAACACGTGGGCAGACGAAGAGAGAGCAGTAGGAGTAGCAGTGTTATCTGTGGTGAGCCATGTTTCCGTCAGTGCCAAGAAGTCGAGGGATTGGAGGGACGCATAGGCTGAGATGAGCTCTACCTTGTTGGCCGCGGATCGGCAGTTCCAGAGGCTACCGGAGACCTGGAACTCCACGTGGGTCGTGCGGGCTGGGACCACCAGGTTAGGGTGGGCGCGGCCACGCGGTGTGAAGCGTTTGTATGGTCTGTGCAGAGAGGAGAGAACAGGGATAGACAGACACATAGTTGACAGGCTACAGAAGAGGCTACGCTAAAGCAAAGGAGATTAGAATGACAAGTGGGCTACACGACTCGAATGTTCAGAGAGTTAAGCTTACGTTGCAAAAGAAAATAAATAAAATAAAAGATCTAATTGACTAAAATGATATAGTACTGCTGGCTGGTGAAGTAGCCTGGCTAGCAGTGGCTGCGTTGTTGAAAGTGAAGCTGGCTAGGTGACCTCGACAATTTCTCTAAATTTCTCTAAACTACACAATTATCATGGATACAAGGACAGCAAAGACAACTAGCTAACACTACGCTAATCAAGTCGTTCCGTTGTAATGTAAGTTTCTACAGTGCTGCTATTCGGTAGAAGTTGGCTAGCTAGCAGTGTTAGCTAGCAGTGTTGGCTAGGTAGGAGGACGGCAGCGCGGCAGGCGAAAATAGCTGGCTAGCTAACCGATAATTACTCAAAGCTACACAATTATCTTAGATACAAAGATAGCAAAGAAAACTATGTAGCTAGCTAACACTACACAAATCAAGTCGTTCCGTTGTAATGTAATCGTTTCTACAGTGCTGCTAATCGGTGGCTAGCTGGCTAGCTAGCAGGGTTGACTACGTTATGTTACGTTAGGACGAGAATACCTGGCTAGCGAACCTCAGCGAACCTCGATAACTACACAATTATCCTTGATACAAAGACGGCTACGTAGCCAGCTAAGTAGCTAGCTAAGATCAAACAAATCAAAGATAGCAAAGACAACTGTGTAGCCAGCCAACACTACACTAATCAAGTCGTTCCGTTGTAATGCACTCGTTTCTACAATGCTGCTATTCGGTGGCAAGCTGGCTAGCTAGCAGTGTTGGCTACGTTGCGTTACGTTAGGACGAAAATAGCTGGCTAGCGAACCTCAATAACTACACAATTATGTTTGATACAAAGACGGCTATGTAGCTAGCTAAGATCAAACAAATCAAACCGTTGTACTGTTATGAAAATGAAAATCAGACCGTTGTACTATAATGAAATGTAATGAAAAGTTATACTACTATTGGGTAGACGGTGGACGTTTGCTAGCTGGCTAGCTGCTGGGCAGATAGCAGTGTGGACTACGATAGACGACGAAATACGATAATTACGCAATTATCTTTGATACACAGACGGCTATGTAGCTAGCTAAGAAGAAATTGCTAAGGTTGGACAAATTAAACCGTTGTACTATAATGAAATGTAATGAAATGTAATGAAAAGTTATACTACCTGCAGAGCGAATGCAAATGCTGCAGAGCATTTCAACTTGGACATTTATCGTTCCCAAATTAAACTGCCTCGTACTCAATTCTTGCTCGTACAATATGCATATTATTATTACTATTGGATAGAAAACAATCTCTAGTTTCTAAAACCGTTTGAATTATGTCTGTGGGTGAACCAGAACTCTTTCTGCAGCGAAATTCATGACAGGAACTGCGAAGGTCTGAAAACGAGGCTCTGTTCTCAGATCAGTTTAAAGCTCTGTATGTATCCTATGGGTCGACATGAACTGCACCCGCCTTCCCCTGGATGTCAGTAACCAATGAGAAGTGGAATGGAGTGTCTACGTAGTTCTCAGAGCTTATAAAAGGCCAAGGAACGAAGGGAGCTCTCTTTTCGTCGTTCGTCATTGCGCAAAGCAAGAACTCAGGATGGCATTTTGAAACGCTCAGTTATCGGCCTTAGCTATATCCGTCTGTAATTTAATTCGATATAGGTGTTAGAAACATCATAACGAAGTTATTTTAAACCGAGTTATATCAGTTTATGCGAGTATATTGCTATTTTCGGAATTTACTTAGTATTGCGCTTTGAACATTTGGGCATGTTGTGGCCACATAGCTAATGTTAGCTGCTAATTCCGAAGTTGAAGACGACGTTTTACAACCAAGCAACGATTATTTTGGACAAAGGACCACTTGCCCAAGATTCTGATGGAAGCTCGTCCAAAAGTAAGAGCTATTTATGATGTTATTCCGTATTTATGTGGAAAAATGTAAACGCATTTGTCCGCCATTATTGCGGCACTAACGCACACTGTATGTCTAGTAACGTTAATTTTAAAATTTCTAACTCAGCGGTTGCATTAATAACTAATGCATCTTTCATTTGCTGTCCAACCTGTATTTTTTAGTCAAGTTTACGATTATTTATTGATTAGATTAGGTGCCTTTCCAAGATGGCGCCGGCCAGAATGCATGACCTGTTGCCACTGATCACATTGTATAACCACGATTTGTGCTGCTAAATATGCACATTTTCGAACAAAACCTATATGCATTGTGTAATATGATGTTACAGGACTGTCATCTGATGAAGTATATCAAGGTTAGTCCAATTATATATCTTTTGCTGGATTGTTACGATCGCTAACATTTGCTGCTGGTAAATGCGGTTGTGTTTCTGGCTATTGTGGTACGCTAATATAATGCTATATTGTGTTTTCGCTGTAAAACACTTAAAAAATCTGACATATTGGCTGGATTCACAAGATGTTGGGCTTTCATTTGCTGTACGCTGTGTATTTTTCAGAAATGTTTTAAGATGAGTAATTATGTATTTGACGTTGGTCTCTGTAATTATTCTGGCAGCTTCGGCACTATTTCAGATTGCAGCTGCAATGTAGAACTGTGATTTATACCTGAAATATGCACATTTTTCTAAAAAAACATATGCTATACAATAAATATGTTATCAGACTGTCATCTTATGAAGTTGTTTCTTGGTTAGTGGCTATATATATCTTTATTTGGTCGAATTTGTGATAGCTACTGATGGAGTAAAAAACTGGTGGAGTAAAAAAAGTGGTGTCTTTTGCTAACGTGGTTAGCTAATAGATTTACATATTGTGTCTTCCCTGTAAAACATTTTAAAAATCAGAAATGATGGCTGGATTCACAAGATGTGTATCTTTCATCTGGTGTCTTGGACTTGTGATTTAATGATATTTAGATGCTAGTATTTACTTGTGACGCTATGCTAGGCTATGCTAGTCATCTTTTTTACTGTGGGAGGTGCTCCCGGATCCGGGTTTGGGAGGAATTAGAGGTTAAACATAATGGCGAGTAATTTCTTTACAAGGGTTAAACACAAGGGTTAAACACAAGGGTTAAACCAATCAGATGGATCAACACTCTCCCTATCTTCCTGTAGTCTCTCCAACACTTCTAGATCAACTACTGGAGGCGGGAGTAGCCATGGTGGATTTACAGGAATAGCTACCATTGGACTAAACTCCCTTCTATACAGTCCCATCTCCTTCACCTGGGTATTACCCACCCACTCAAAGCTCGTGTTCTGTCGTCGCTCATGTTCCCAACATGCCTGTAAAATCCCTTTTGCAGGATGAGACACCCCATGTCCCTGTAGGTTGACCCAATAATTAATTGCCAGCTGCTGTCTCCTAATCTGCAATTGCATATCCCCCATCTCCACCTGTAGTGCAACCACTGGGGAGGTCTGAAACTCCCCACTACATATTCTGAGTCCTTGCCCCTGTATGACATCTAGCCTTTCCAATGAGGTCCTGGCTGTCGAACCATACGCTATACTGCCGTAGTCTATTACAGATCGAATCAATGCAACATACATGGTCCTCAATGAGGAACACCCAGCCCCCCACTCCTTCCCTGCCAGACAGGATCAATGCAACATACATGGTCCTCAATGAGGAACACCCAGCCCCCCACTCCTTCCCTGCCAGACAGCGCATCACATTTAGCACTTTCTTACACTTTCCCAGCACTCTCTCAATGTGTTCTGCCCAGGTCAGCCTCGTGTCAAAGTATACCCCAATGGACCTGAAGGCCCCCACCCTCTCCAAGTTTCTCCCATATAACCTCAAGCATACCTCATCTCCCACCTTCCTCCTGGTAAAGAACACTGTCTCCTGGTAAAGAACACTGTACACTTCCTTTACCTTCCTGACTATGTATGGCACATTTCTTCCCCTCTTCCATAAGGCACCATCATCTGCAAATAACGACCTCCCAATATCCGTCCGTACCTGAGTAAACATAATTGATCGTGATTGAGAACAACAGAGGACTAATCACGCTCCACATTGGTGTACCATTATCCACCAGGTAGCTGCCTGATAAAGACTTCCCCACCCTCACCTGGAGAGTCCTTCCAAACAGGAAATCCTTTATCCAGTTGTACGTTCTTCCTCCTAACCCCATAATATCAAGCTTGATTAACAACCTCTCCTTTTACATCATATCAGACGCCTTCTCCATATCAAAAAAGACAGCTACAACAGACTCCTTGTTCACCTGAGCCTTCCTGACCTCTGCTTTTAAGCAGAGCACTGAGTCCGTAGTTCTCCTACCCTTCCTGAACTCACTCTGATGTGGCGATACTAGCCCCCTGCTCTCCAGGAAGTAAGTTAGCTTCTCCATAATCTTACATTCCATAATCTTACATATATGTGATGTTAAAGCTATTGGCCTATAGCTTGTTGGCCTCGTTGGGTCCTTTCCTGGCTTCCGGATTGGTACCACTACTGCCTCCTTCCAACTGCCTGGTAGTTTCCCCTTCTCCCACACTCTGTTGTACAACACCAATTCCTTATCCAATGCATCATCACTAAGATAGGCCAACATAACATAGCACACCTCATCTTTCCCAGGTGAAGTTACCACAGCCTAACCTATTTACCTTTTTCACCTCTGCCATGGTAAATGGTGCATTCATCATTTACATCCTCCCTCCTATCCAGCACTCCAGGATGCTCCTTTCTCTCCCCCTCTTCTGCCAAATCTGCCGAGCTATGCACTTGGACAAACGCTTTGGCCATCATCTCTACCTTCTCCTCATCTGTTACTGCCACATCCTTCCCGATGGTCAACACTGGATAATCCCACTCCCTTCTGACCCCACTCGTCCTCTTAATCATCCCCCACACTTCTCCCACAGGTGTCGCCCTTCCATTGGTGTCACAGAACCGATGCCAACATGACCTCTTTGCCTGACGGATAGTTCTCCTCACCAGAGCCTGTGCCTGCTTATACTGAATCAAATGTTGGATGTTATGCGTCCTTTTCAGTACTCTAAATGCCCTGTTCCTACTCCTCAACATTGAACAACACTCCTCCATCCACCACGGGACTGCTTTCCTCCTCCTCCCTGAACTCTTAGGTATAGCCTCAGTAGCTGCCCTCACTAGCGCTGTTCTCACCCAGTTATTCATACTATCCACATCCACTCTCATATACACCCGAGCTATCACCTGCTCACTCAGCTCCTGAAACGAATCCCACTTTGCCCTTCCCAACACCCACCTGCCTACTCCATCCACTGACACCTCTTCCTCCCTCCAGCCTACTGAGCATACTACGGGGTAATGATCAAATAAAATCTCCTTTTATTTGTCACATGCGCTGAATACAACACGTGTAGCCCTTACAGTGAAATGCTTACTTACAAGCCCTTAACCAACAATGCAGTTTAAAGAAAAATACCTACAAACATAAGAAATAAAAGTAACAAATAATTAAAGAGCAGCAGTAAAATAACAATTGCGAGGATATATAAGTTGAGGTAATATGTACATGAGGTAGAGTTATTAAAGTGACTATGCATAGATAATAAACAGGGAGTAGCAGCAGCGTAAAAGAGGGGAGTGGGGGGCAATGCAAATAGTCTGGCTGGCCATTTGACTAGGTGTTCAGGAGTCTTATGGCTTGAGGGGTAGAAGCTGTTAAGAAGTCTCTTGGACCTAGACTTGGCGCTCTGGTACCACTTGCCGTGTGGTAGCAGAGAGAACAGTCTATGACTAAGGTGGCTGGAGTCTTTGACAATTTTTAGGGCCGCCTGGTATATAGGTCCTAGATGGCAGTAAGCTTGGTCCCAGTGATGTACTGGGCCATACGCACTACCCTTTGGCCGAGCAGTTGCCATACCAGGCAGTGATGCAACCAGTCAGGATGCTCTCGATGTTGTAGCTGTAGAACCTTTTGAGGATCTAAGGACCCATGCCAAATCTTTTCGTTCTCCTGATGGGGAATAGGTTTTGTCGTGCCCTCTTCACAACTGTCTTGGTGTGCTTGGACCATGTTAGTTTGTTGGTGATATGGACACCAAGGAATTTGAAACTCTCAACCTGCGCCACTACAGCCCCTCCTTTTCCTGTAGTCTACAATCATCTCCTTTGTCTTGATCACGTTGAGGAAGAGGTTGTTGTCCTAGCACCACACAGCCAGGTAGCTGACCTCCTCCCTATAAACGGCCAGGTATCTGACCTCCTCCCATTAAAATCCCCACACCACATTACCTTACTTCTATCCTGGCCCTCCACCCTCTCCAACACTTCCAGGTCCAATATCTGACACAGATTATTGTAGTTCACTACCACTGTCACCCCTCCTCTCAACCACACCTCCACCACCACATATTCCTGTCAATACCTTTGTGTAGCATCCTGTAGGAAAGTCCTTGCTTCATGAAGGTGGCACACCCCTCCCCCTACATCTCTGTCTCCACGAACCATTACATATCCCTGTATGATAAACTCCATAGTCGGTTTGAGCCATGTTTCCTGCACACAAATCACATCAGGCTTAGCTGGCATATCTACGATGAACTGCTTGAACTCCTGCCCATTAGCCAACAGGCTTCGAGCATTCCATTGTAGTACTACCACCATAATTAAGATCCAGTAATCAATGACTCCACCCTCGGCTGACTGAGGTAGTCTCAAACCTCTTCCCATGTCAACCCTGTCATACAGCAGCTTTCACTATTAGCTGAATCCTCTTTGTTTTAGACTCTACTTTAGCAGTGCTGTTGATAGCTCATGCTACGAACATCACCAACTTTCTCTTATCATGTATACCATATCGCTGACCACCTGCCCCGTAATCCCCGGTGTAGATGCTCCTACCCATTTCTTCCTTGAACCTGTATCTCCCTGGACCTGGACCACCCTCACTGCCTCTGCATATGACACCCCTCTCTCCACTCTCACTTGTTGCACATCCACTGCCATCTTCATAGCCTCACACCCACTATATGCCACACTATGAGCACCCAAAAAGCTGCAGCTCTTTGGTTGTACACCATCCCCACTCTTCCCATACTCATGCTCCCCTCCACACCCGGCACACCTCTTTTTCTCTTTACAGGCTGTTGCCCAAACCTCTGGCAGTTAAAACATCTTCAAGGCTTCGGTACATACGCCCTCACATAATAACTAATATATTATATGGTTACTTTATTTGGCAGTACCCGGTCCTTGAAGTGTAACAGAATAGACAGGCTATGTACCCTAACTCCACCCCTTGTTGCTTGCAATCTTTGAACATTCACTAGAACTCCTCCTCTCAAGTCGTCGCTTACCTATTTAGTGCCAACACTCACAAGCACTCCTGTTATCACCCATTTAATCCACTGCTTCCCTGCATGATCAGTCCAGCTGCTCGACACCACCTTACACTTCCCTATTTGCTTCACTCTGAGAGCTTTTTCCCTCTGCACCATGTCCTTACAGAACACCAACAAGATCCCATCTCAACATTTTAGCATTGACAACTTCCCCAATCAACTCTTTTACCACAGCTGTCAACCTTATTGGAATCATAGCCACAACTACCCTTCCTCCCTAAACTTTAGAATCACTTTATACTCCTCCTCACCTCCATGCTCCCCTCGTGTCTTATGTTCCCTTCCTCGGCACTTTCTACCTCCGAACTGCCGCTAGCGTTGGAAACTATGTTGGTCTCCTCAAACGTCCTTTTCTGCCTCCTCTCTGCCTCCATAGACCTCTCGCTCCCCTTCAAATCCATACTCCCCTTTTCTCCCGCTTTCTTTTTCTCTTTCTTACTCCCCCCTTTATTTGTATCACTATGCTCCATACTTGCTTTACTTTCTTCTCCATCACTATCTCCTGCCATCTCTGACCCAGTCACAGCACAGCCGTGCCGAACCGTCGCCACACCGAGTAAAGTTTGGTTGTTTGTTTATCAACGATTCATCGCTAGCCACAGCTTTCAGCCTCTCCATCACTTCTCCCTGAGCTCCAAGCCAAGTGACAGCCCGCTGCTTCCCAATCACAACAAAATGTCAGACTCAGAGTCTGTATTGTTGTGTCCACACATAAACCTATCGGAGTGTGTGGTCAATCACAGTTTACAACATTTCGAAATCCTCCTACCTAACTCAATACTTCTAATAGACCCTCCCCCATCCCCAAAATTAGATTTACCAGATGATAAACTACTCAATACAGACAGAGAATCTGAGCATACTATAATTCTAACAGGTTGTATGTCTTCCACCCACTGGAGGGCAACTAATACCGCCAACAGTTCAACTAAGTATACTGACAGTTCATCTGTTAGTCTTCTATATACTGTATCTGCACATCAAATTCAGGAATGTAAACGCCTGCTCCTGTGTACCCACTATCTGGGTCCTTAGATCCATCTGTGAAAAGCCGTAAAAAAACTTCTACCAATTGTCAAACAGTTTCCCGATTTCACTGACTTCTGACCAATCTTTCCTTTTCTCTAGCTAGGTTAGATCAACAACAGGATCTGGGAGTAACCATGGAGGAACATCCCCTATCACCACAGAAGGGCCAGCCTCCAACTCCCTCAAACCACTCTCATCAGCAAGCTTTCCAACTGTCCAACCAAAACAACTGTCTAGTCTACTAGTATATTCCCAACAGTCATCTAGAACAGTAGCAGTGAGATGCTCAACCTCACAGCCTTTCAACCTAACCCAATAAGCGAATGACAATTGTTTACGCCGCTGTGTACTGGATTCTATCCAGCCTTTGAAGCCAAGTCTTCGCCGCTGTTCCATAAACTATACACCCAAAATCAATTGTCGTCCTGATCAGAGCTCTATAAATGTCCATCAACGATTGTCTATCAGCACCCCATTCATAACCAGAGACAGAGCACATAAGATTCACCACCTTCTTACACTTTGTTTCAACATTTATGACATGATTTGTAACGATGTGCGCTGAACAGGTGTGCGCCATAACGAGCAGCCTGGTAAGCTAGAGGCCGGAGAGGGAGCACACGTGACATGATCTTTCCATGTATATTGCTCATTGAACCATAGACCCAAATATTTATACTTAGAAAGCTTCCCATAGACTGTCCATACAGAAACAACTGTATATAATAAGCAACTTTCTTCTTTGAGAGGAACATACAACAAGACTTTGCCACTGACAATTTAAAAACCCCAGTCAATTGACCATCTTTCAACATCCACTATAGCTTGTTGAGTAGATTTGATCACACAAGAGGCATTCCTTCCCCTCTTCCAGATAGCTCCATCATCAGCATATAGGGAAGCCCCAATATCCCTACCTACATTCGAAAACACATTGATAATCATAATGTTGAACAACATAGGACTGACAGCACTGCCTTGAGGAATACCATTGTCTACTCCATAGGCATCAGATAAAATGAATCCTATTTTAACTCGAAAGAGAGATTAAATAAGAAGACCAAAACCTAGTTGCATAATTGCCCACCAATACCAAGTCTGTAGGCCTTCTCTCCACATAGTGTCATAAGCCTTTTCAATGTAAAGTTTTTTCAACTTCATTGATCACCTTTACTAATGCATCCAAAGTAGATCTACCTTTACGGAATCAACTTTGACATTGACTGAATAAACCTCTATGTTCCAGGAAATATGACAATCTGTTGACTATCATCTTTTCCATCAGTTTACCCAAGTTAGAGGTCAGTGTTATTGGTCTGTAACTATCAGCACATAAAGGTTCCTTACCAGGCTTTATAAAAAGGTAATATTACTGCACAGTTCCAACCAGAAGGTATAACCCCCTCACTCCAAATCTTATTAAATAATCCCAGGAGAACATGTATAACCTCATCAGGTAGATGATTAAACATTACATTGCACTGGCTGTATATCCACAGCTTATTAAGGCTAAATGCATCTCATGTATGGTAAAAACAGCATTCAAAGAAGAGTCAACAGTATCCCTTTTCTTATACACATTAACAGGAGCATTTACATTTTCACACCTGTGTTGCTTATATACTTCATCCAAAGTAACCCCACTATGTACCTTATCAAATGTCTTCCCCAACAAGTCAGCTATTTATTTTTCAGTTACAGCCATTTTTTGACCCAGAACCAAAACTGGAATTTGAGTGGACTTGCTTATTCCAGTCATCTTCTTCAACATAGACCATACATCCCCCAGCTCAGTACCCCTGACTATTGTAGAGCAGAACTGTCTCCATGCATTTCTCTTGACAGACTTAATGATCCTACGTACTAAAGCTCTCTTGCTTTGGAAATCAACTAGATTCTCAGGAGTCATATTCCTACGCAACACTCTGTAAGCCCTATTTCTCGAATAGCCACAGTACACTCTTCAGTCCACCAAGGAACCACCTTCCTTTTCTCACACACTTCACTCACTGGTACATATACATTCGCAGACGCAAAATCAGAGGTCACAGAGGCATTACATACATCAACCGTCCTCTAAAGACAACTGTCCAACAGACTTTAAGCAATGATCACCAGACTTTTCCCAGCCTGTTTCATGAAAGCCCCATCTTCTGAATGGTACTCTACCTGGAATAGTACATCACAGTTCACGGTACACCAAATCAGGAAATGATCACTTCCAACAGCAGAATCATTCCTTACATTACATTCACACAGATGCAATAGAGTTAGAAGCCAGTGTGAGGTCCAGGCAGGATGTAACCCCTCTAACAACATCAACTCTTGTACCACACCCATCGTTAAGACATACTAATGCTCTTGTCTCCATCATATATTCCACAATAGTACCATTAGCATCTGTGTGTGTGCTTCCCCATAAACTATTAGGTGTATTGAAGTCGCCGCACCATATCTCTCTAGACCCCAATTCTCCTGATATGTCATCAAACATTGCTACAGATGACAAGGGCTGTAAAAATGTTGTAAATTAATATTGCTACCTGCACTGTAGATTTCCACCATCACACATTCATATTCAGATGGGACAGGTATATTACGATATACAAGACCTTCCCTTAGGAACGTAGCACACCCAACACCCTGTCCTATTGATCTATCAGCTCTGATTGAGCAATAACCAGGATGTAACGATCTTCGTCTGGAGAAAGAGAGGAGGACCAAAGCGCAGCGTGGTAAGTGTTCATGATGAATATTTAATGGAACAAACTGAACACTGAAATACAAAACAATAAAGAAAACGAACGAAAACCGAAACAGTTCCGTGTGGAACACACAGACACGGAAGACAACCACCCACAAAACACAATAGAAAACAGGCTCCCTAAATATGGTCCCCAATCAGAGACAACGACTAACACCTGCCTCTGATTGAGAACCATATCAGGCCAAATGAAAAACCCAACATAGAAAAACACACATAGATAACCCACCCAACTCACGCCCTGACCACACTAAAACAAAGAAATAACAAAAGAACTAAGGTCAGAACGTGACACAGGAATAATAAAATCAAGATGTGGTCTAAGCCATGTTTCTTGAACATATATCACATCAGGTTTGATCTCTAAATCAATTACATATTTCTTAAACTCCTGACCATTAGTAATAAGGCTTCTAACATTTCGCCGAAGGATAGCAAAACCATAACTCTGATTTGCCTAGTTAAATAAAGGTTAAACTCTAATTATCATCATACTGAGACATTTCATCATTAGTATTAATTAGGAGTCAACATATCAACAATCATGGCGACAGTAGCATCTGTTACTCCTAAAAACTCTGTTTCTGCTTCCACAATGATCTTCAACTTGGCAGTTATTCTTTCCAATCGCAGTCAGATTCATAACCTTTCCAATAAAGGCTATAAAGTCCACCTGATTAACTATTAAGGTGTCCTTTGACACAACACATTTGTGAGAACAAGATTTCTGAACAGGTCTGGTATCCGTGTCTGGACCAACATAAACAACATTTCCTACAGTAGGTCTACTTATTCCTGGACTATGCCTATTGTCTCCATCATTCTGCCTAATAGTTCCACCAATCTGCCTTGCAGCCTCTGCATAAGACATATTATGAGTGATTTTATATCTTTGGACCACTCTAGACTTGTTCTGTACCTGGCATCCACCAAATGCGGCATTGTGTCCCCCCCCCCCCCCCCCCCCCCACACACACAATTACAACAGTTGACCTTGACATTGTTTCCACATTCACCATAATCATGTTTCCCTCTTCACTTGGCACATATTTTCTTTCCTTTGCACAGAGCCATTACATGTCCCATTCTTTGGCATTTAAAACACCTTAATGGAGGTGGGACAGTGAAAGTCAGGAAGCCCATCTGTACATTCTTAGGTAAAACCTTCTCAAACATGCATAGTACTGAAAGGCTTTCACTATTCTGCCCCTCTTTCTTAGTGAGCCTTTTGGCTTCAACCACTATGCCCCCCTCTACATTTTATTTTATATTATCAATGGACATACAGTAGATTGCGGAACCCCAGAAATGACCCCTCAGCTTAGCCAAAGCTCCAGGTACATGACTTGTGATTTTCTTCCCATTAAGAGTTTTCATTTTCAGAATCTTCCCTTGCTGAAAATGGTCAGCACAGAATATGAACAGTCTACCATTACCAATGAAGCAGGCTATTGTGACTTCAGCTATCTCTTTCTTAACGGCACTGGTTAATCGAATATGGTGCAGATGAGACCCCGTGGTCACATCAAACATGATTACAACTTTCCACTCCGACACATTACTTTTGTTTTTCACTACCTTCACCCTCTTCACGTTCTCAACACTAGAAGTGCCACCGCTGTCAGCAGCGCTAAATGGAGAAAGCTCAGCACGGCTGCTACTCTTCCTAGGAGTGGCCGTCCTGCAAAGATGACTGCAGGAGCACAGCGCAGAATGATCAATGAGGTAAAGAGGAATCCTAGAGTGTCAGCTAAAGACTTACATAAATCTATGGAACATGCTAACATCTCTGTTGACGAGTCTATGACACGTAAAACACTAAACAAGAACGGTGTTCATGGGAGGACACCACGGAGGAAGCCACTGCTGTCCAAGAAAAACATTGCTGCACGATTGAGATGCTGTGGCATGACCTCAAGAGAGCGGTTCGCACCAGACATCCCAAGAATATTACTGAACTGAAACAGTTTTGTAAAGAGGAATGGTCCATTCCTCTTGACAATTGTGCAAGTCTGATCTGCAACTACAGAAAACGTTTGGTTGAGTTCATTGCTGCCAAAGGATGGTCAACCAGTTATTAAATCCAAGGGTTGACATACTTTTTGCACCCTGCACTGTGAATGTTTACACAGTGTGTTCAATAAAGACATGAACATGTATAATTGTTTGTGTGTTATTAGTTTAAGCAGACTGTGTTTGTCTATTTTTGTGACTTAGATGAAGATAAGATCAAATTTGATGACCAATTTATGCAGAAATTCAGGTCATTCCAAA
This sequence comes from Salvelinus alpinus, assembly GCF_045679555.1. Classification (NCBI taxonomy): domain Eukaryota; kingdom Metazoa; phylum Chordata; class Actinopteri; order Salmoniformes; family Salmonidae; genus Salvelinus; species Salvelinus alpinus. The sequence continues at coordinate 25,751,556 of NC_092093.1, read as the reverse complement.
GGGCTTGCATACTTTTCTTGCCACTGTAGGTACATACACCACCACCCACTTTACTGGTGTGTGCAGCCATTCACAGCCTACCTAAATTAAATTCTTGATATGGTAATACGAATTCGGAAAAAGGAAAATTGCCCTACTAACTATTACCCCTCTCTAAAAAAAAAAATCCACTATTTAATCGTACTCCAGACCAACAGTCTGAGAGGACAGAACACTACCACTCAACACCTCCTGGAAATGTTATGCAGTACTTCTCTGTCGCAGATACCACAACCTCTATTTTCTGTGACTTCCAATCCATTTCTCTAGTACAATTGACAACCATGGCTATGAATGCTAAACAGCCCAACTTACTGAAGCACATTTCTTCCCATCACTCTCTATTGGGCTCTGCCTACTCACATGAATCCTCTCAGTATCCCTCACCCTGTACCCATCTTCCTCTACCACTCTCTTCACTGCTTTGGCATACAACACTTTCTGTACTACTCTAACCCTGGCAAACTCAACCTGCCTTTTTCTAATTGGAAACCGCCAATGTCCAACTCCACGGGCACCCCCACAGCTAACACACACAACTTTCTCCACTGATACTACATATTCCTTCATCTCATGCCCTCCTGCACACTTCTCACACCTAGGAATCTCCCTCCTACACACTGCTGCAACATGCCCATATACTTGACACCTAAAACACTGTAGTATTTTCAGGAAACAAAAGCTCTCATGAGATAACTTACACTTCCTAACTTGACCTTGTTGTGCAAAAGCTCTACATCAAAACTCAGCAGGACAGACAATGTCTTCTCCGTTTCCCCACGCTCTCCACCGGATCTGCGTCGCACCAAACGGTGTGCATCACAGACATTGGGAATCTTCAATTTCAACTGATCCTCAACACTTAATGTCACCCCCGTTATCACTCCTTTCAATGATGCCCTGCTCCAGAGAGCAAAGCAAGTCACATTTCTTGTCCCTAATCGCGTTATGCAGAGCTGCCTCTCCCTCTGGACTGAAGAAACACAATAAATCATCCCTTATCCACTCCGAGTTACTCTCACCAACTGAACGGTCCCCAACCTGTCATCCCATATGGATCAGCCAAAATGCAAGGATCCATTCTCTCCACAAACCTCACTCCCACTGGACCAGAAACATCCTTTTCATCCTCGGGATGAGGCCCGAACTCGGCGGTCCTCTCCGCAGGTAATACATCCAAACTCTCATCATGTTCCATCTCTGAGCTACTAGAGCATGTCTCCCTCTTTTTGCACTTCACGCCAACCCTCCTCACCACACCGCTTCCCTCTACACTCAGCTCCTTCTCGGTGGTCGTCCCTGCAGGTAGGCCCACTTCATCCTGGACTGGCTCAACCTCAGAGTGCTCACCACTACTGTCTGACTCCATTTCGAGATCATTAAGGTTCTCAAAGAGAATGAAGACATGTAAGTCTTACTACTTGGTGTACTCAGGAGATAAATCTCTGATCTTAACAGCACCATTCTTTCGCATCATCGTACCTCCTGGTTCGTCTGCGTTTCAGTCTCCAGCTAACATTGTGGAAAGACCATCAGGTATTCCACCGATGGGTATTCATGAGAAGTTTTATAATATATATAATGCAAAAAAACACAGACATACTCTACAGTAGAGCTATAATACAGCACATAGCAGCCTCAGCCATAAGTTGAAATTGTATTTATTCACATAGAAACGGACTTTCAAAGACAGATATAGGCAATAGAGAGATGCAGTGTGTATTCTTTGGTAGCATATCACTGACATTTTATTCACAATCCATCTCTCTATTTGCACATGAAGATATACTGTACTCACTGTTAACTTCTCGCTGTCAGCTTTCTTTATCATATAAACATACATTTTTCTTTCTATCATATTACATTTAGAAGATATTCTGAAAATATATTATTCTGCTGTAAATCCACTGGGGTTGTGCTATGCCCCTGCTTCTGTTGACTGGCTGGGACAAAAGACAGACTGTCCCCAGTGTGCAGGAAGAGGCCCTCAAGCCTTGATTCAGTTTGCTTTCCTGTTTTGGTTCCCCTTTCCACCCCAACCCCGCTAATTCTTTCCTGTCTCTATCTAAATCCCTTTGTTAACAAGCTCCTGTCCGGTCCTGATTCACTTAATCTGACGCCATAGAGCAAACACACATTCTGTTTGTGCCGCACAATTTTCCTTTTCTCTCTCGCTGTCTCTTTAACAGGCTTTACACAAGGTGATGGTTGCATGGTACAGAAATTCTTTGAGTTGAAAAAGGCACAATGTATATTTGAGAAAATAATTTATAATTGTGCAGTAAGTAACTGTGAAATGTTGTAATTAGAGTTTACAAATATACAAAATATCCCATAAATTTCAAAGTTGTAGTCATTGTAAAAGTATAAAACGTCTGACATAGATATATTTCCTAATCATGTCAACATTCTATCACATAAATGTAATTACAAATGCATCAATGTGCTTCCTACAAAGTTCCTATTAAGTAACTATAAAAAATATAAACAGTTTATTACGTCTTATAAACATGCAAAACCTTACAATAAGAATGAAAGTATTTTTATCATTATTCTACAACAGGATATTGAAATTCTATAATTTCATCATGTAGAGATAACTCTCAATTGAGCGTTTTCAGTGCTGGTTAATTTTGAGACCCTGGGGCCACAGCGATAGAGTCAGTGAACATTAAGAAGAATTACAGATCAATGTGATTGGTCCTCTCAGCCCCTGTCCCTGCCCGCATGAAACTCTGGGACGAGGGCAGCAGCGGCAGTGAGTGGGGTGGAATAGCCTGCTGCCATACTGTGAAGACCAAGCATCAAACACTTCCAGCTGTAGCGAAGGGCCTTGCCGACATTCTGAAAGACAGAGCACACACACAGAGAGCAAAGTCAATAAACGGATCATCAATTAACAACCATCATCAGCAATACAAACCTAATCATCATTAAATGACTCATCCTATCTGCAGATGGAACATACAGTAAGTGTGAGGATGATTTTACAACTTATCAACAGATCTTGAGGACAGAACTAGGTCAAGAATAAGGGATTACGTTATTAAACACATGCTCAGACCGAACCAATCTGCTCCATACTCAGACAATGGGCGCCCAGCACAGCAGGGGGGAAATCACCCCTCCTTTTTATTTGTCTAACTAAAATAAGCAGTGATCCCTGTGTTGAACAATAGGGTACCATGTTTAGTGTTCAGGAAAGGGCTGGCCAGCTGGCGCTATCCCAGAGTGTCTGCACTGGCTGCATCAGGGGATGTTCAAAAACACCAAAACATTTCCCAACCTGTAGTCTTAAAATGTATCACTATCAAGGCCGCAAATAAAACGTCCAAACACCCCTGTCACCTGCAGACCTGTAGCAACTGTAGCATTGATATTAGATGGTTATGTTTACAGTGAATTCATGGAGGCATGTAGCGGCAACCTTGATTTTTAACATGATTCGATGATCTTGTTATTTATAGAAGGCAATCACCCTTTTAATGTTTACTTGTTTCCAAGAAGTTGTCTTACACTCAGGCCTCCTCACATTTTACTATCTACATCCAACATGATTTAAAGCCCAGTCAATAAAATCATAAATTACTTTATCTTTGTGGCTATTCAGACGTTTTAACAGGTAGTGTCCATATACTGTATATAAATAAGGAAGATTGACAGCAATCAATATAACTGATTGGCAGATTGGCAGACTCTTTCCCAGTTATTATAACCTTATACACAACACACACCACAGCATGTGTGTGAGTGATAAAATCTGAACTTTCTAAACAAAGCCAAGACAGATAAGGAAGAAATGACATGTGACTAACTGCCATCAATCAGTTGGAAGGACCATAACACATCCCATACAAAGTACAGGAATAACCAAATGTAGGATTATGGTCACTTACTGCGCCATAATAACACTCCATTTAGTTATTTCTGTGCTTTGAATGGGGTTTGTTATGGTCCTTCCAACTGATTGATGGCATTTAGTCAGCCCTACATTTGGTTATTATTATTGTACTTTGTTTGGGGTTTGTTATTGTTATTAATAGCCAGCAGGCTACCCATATCCATGACCCTTCCAAATGACGTTGATAATCCCTCACCACAATGACAGAGAATCCATTCAGAGCCAGGTGAAGTGATGAGGGTTCAATGACTCTTTGGCAGTGTTTGTCGCAACATTCGCTGACAATCTCTAATGCTTATCCTGTAGCGACATATTTCAGAGGGTTGAGAGGTGAAACTACCTTGAAGCTTTAGGGACCTAGCTGGATCAGAGCTCTTCAGTGATTCAATGAGGCTTAGTCTTGGCTTTGTAATTGACCAGCGAATGTCTGAGCCTCAGCCCATGGGATAGTGCAGAATAGACATCCCAGAGGGAGTGTTGGCCTACTCACCTTGGAGAGGCCGCACACTTTAATTCACAGGCAATAAAGATAAAACACCAGGTAAAAAACTTAGGTGTTATTTTTTTTTAAACTACATTTTGAATCACAGATTAGGAATGTGACCAAAATAGCTTTTTACCACCTGAGGAACATTGCTAAGGTGCGGCCAATTCTCACTCAGGTTGGTACAGAGACACTCATCCATGCTTTTATTATAAGCAGGCTTGACTACTGTAATGGTCTCCTGTCTGGTCTAACCAAGAAAGCCATTAGTCAACTGCAAAACATACAGAATGCTGCAGCACTGGTACTGACCAAGACCAGATGGAGAGCACACATTACACCGGTTTTAAGGTCTCTGAGTTTTAGAATTAATTTTAAGATTCTTCTATAGATTTTTTAATCAATCCACGGTTGTGCACCCCAATACATGTCTGACATGCTTTTAAGTTATGTACCCAGTAGGTCCCTCAGGTCCTCTGGCACTGGCCTTTTAACTCTCCCGAAGCCTAGGACCAAGAGGCATGGAGAGACAGCCTTTAGTTATTATGCCCCCAGCCTCTGGAATAGCCTGCCAGAGAACCTGAGGGGGGCTGAAACTGTGGACATATTTAAAGGAGATCTTAAAACACATCTCTTTAGCTTTGCTTTTCCTTAAGGTGCTTTTCAGTTGTTCAGTTTGTGTCATTCTTTTGTTTTTTTAACTTATGTTTGTTGTGTAGTAAATATTTCAGCTTTTATTTTCATTGTTTTTTGTTTTTTTCCCTGTAAAGCGCATTGCGTTGCATTCCCTGTCTGAAATGTGCTGTATAAATAAAGCTTGATTTGATATGATTTAGAACCTAATACAGCCACAACAACAACAGTGAACCCACAAACACTATTTACATGGAAATGGTTTTAAGAGCTATATTCTTAAACTTGAGTTTCTTGACAGGAAATATTTTTAAGTCAAAGAACTGCACCATGACTGTCTTTTCATGTTTTATGTTATGGTTTAGATATTCCCCTTTGACCCCAAACACAGTGTATCTAGCACAGTGGAACAGACTAACACAGGGAGAGGTCTTAAAACAATCTAAATCTGGAGAGAAGCCAGGCATGTGGGTTGTGGCAAGATAGGAAGATGCAATAAATATATCCACAGTGACGGATTGTATCATTCAACTTGTAGTTCATATTGTGTCACAATACAGGTGGTTTAACAGTAACACAATCAGTGTTGAAATCAAACAGTAAGAAACAAAGTGTTAGAAAATTAGAAATGATTAGAAAACAACAATCTGACAAATGTCAATCACAATAGATTGGTTCGTAATAGCGATTTCTTTCATGAAAAGCCTCTATATTGTAGTCCTATTTCACAATGATCTTTCGAGCTCTATGGTTTGTGTATCTTATTATTGATTTGACATCATTCAGTCATATGATGAATATCAGGCAATTTGATGCAGGTTTGATGGCCTGATGCCATATTGTGATAATTGTATCACGATAATGATATTGATTATGATATTGCCTTGAACTTACCCATATTATGCGCAACTATTACATACTGTGTTGGCAATTATACACTGAATGGGATTCAATAGTTGAAAGTATCTGAAAATGTAACATTGATATTACTGTCTTTTTCCTATTGACAATAGAAACATGTTATGATTATGAACAACTGAAGGTTGTTATACCAGTGTAATTATAACAAAACAGAATACATTTGATTTTCAAAGGTTATGTGCATCATAATGGTTAGTTAAGGATTAATTACCATTGAACAAAACATTGGTTAAAGTTAATCATTGAAGGGGGAAAAAACAAGACCTATTTTTTATAAATATAATAGCACAGAAAATAAATGCAGCAGTAACGTTTTTCACAAAAACTACCTTCTTGACTTTCTTGTATTTTTTCTTCTTCTTGTTTTTCTTTTCTTCTTTTGCTCTTTGCCTTCCTTCATCCTCTTCGACTAGGGGCTCGTACCTCTCCGGTAAAAAGGCAAAATGGATCTCAGTGGCGCACTTCTCTTTCTTTCTCCCCCCATCCTCTACCTGGGGGCCGGGGGTATCATTTGGTGCGGGGGTCTCATGTTGGTCCGAACAGTCTTCTTGTCGGTGATACCTGGATCCTTTCTCCGCTTGCCTCTCACCTAAGGACTCAGTATTATCAAATAACCTCAATACGAGAGATTTGGGCTTCATTGTTGTCTCTCAGGTGGTAGTTACAGTTGTTCTTTGTTGCAGTCATGGTAGAATGAAATCTGTCACTTGCTGCTATGTTGTCAACACAAGGTATGTGCTTGAATGGGCGTGCATTCCATTGGACTGCTGGCACGTTGCCCTTAAAGATGTAGTCAGACTGGTTTGTGCAGGAAGTTGTGTTGCATACACACATGATTTGTCTTTAACCTGCTAATTCATTGTAACATAATCTTGTGGATTAGAACCGCAGATTTATATACTATATAGGCCTAAATTGTGTTAAAAAGCAATACCCATAGCCATAGTGAAATGAGACATATAACGGGCCCATAATGAAGTAAATTGGACCCTCAGGTCCCTGCCTGCCCAGCTACAACGCAATGCCGCCCTCTATCGGGCACATGAAGTAGAAGTAGGTTCAGGTGCATTTCTAGAAACCGATCCACAGTCAGTTTGTGTTTTAATGACAAGAGAGTGGAGCAAAGGTAATATGTAATATGCCCTTGGTGGTTTAGTGGAAATATTACCCTGGTGGTTTAGTAGAAATATGACCTTGGTGGTAAGCAAGTTTCTAGATTTATTAAAGCCTGGTTGGCGCACGACCCACATGACTAGAGAGCGAGCTGTGAATTTGAGAGCTGGTGTCAGACAGTCTAAATATATAAAGTTCTGGAAAACAGTGAACTGAAGCCTCAGGAGCAAGGAGAGGGCAGAGGACACAACAACTCATTTCCTTCAGGTAGGATATTTATTCTTGCAAATTGCTTTAATTATTAAGCCTCGTAATTTTTCATGATATGATCAATGTTTTCTAATGCAGAAATTATATGGGAAAGGACATGTCAGACAAATAAAAGTAGTGAAGTTCTTTCATGGAGAGTGAATGTTTTTTCATTCATGTGCTGTTAAAGTGATTTAATTCCTATATGTTTATCAACCAATTCAATTAAAACACTCTGCCCATACATAAGAATTTGTAAGATACTTATCAGCATTAAATGGACAGAAACCAGTCTCAAAATCAATCAATCAATAGCGTTTATTCTCGAGAGTACTGACCATAGTACAATTTACATCAGGTTATATAATAATAATGATGTCATAGGTTTTAAAATGTCCTTCCTCCTCTCGGATACAATAGCAGTACAGTTAGCGTTCTTATTTTGTCTGCCACCTGTTAGACAATCTGCAACCAACCCAAGGTCTCTCCCCTCCCTGGGTAGAGACAGAATTTCCTGTAAGGAACACATCATTCCAGCCTGTCTGAAGATAACTCCATTCTTTCTAACAAGGAACACATTATATTCAACATTATGATTCATAGGTTCATTCATCCATACAGTAACATAGTAGTATTCTGTTTAGTTATAATTCTAAGTCAAATGTATACATATTTTAGTCATTTATTCATAAAAATCCCGTAACATGTGCCCATAGTCAGTTCAAGAGAACTACGTGAAAGATTTATACAAGTAAACAAGTCCACTTTAACAGTGAGACATAAACAAATGAAATCAGTGTATAAATTATTATATATTTTTTCTACAGGAGTATCAGACGTGGGTATTATGCCCATTTTCATGTGGCAAAAATAATATTTGCTGGATTTGATCTGTAACATACACAATTAATATAAACACAAACATCCTAACTTGAAATAAAGATTCTCAAAGTTGGCATTTTATGCGCTGTGTAAATTCCTGAAAAGCAGTCCTTATTCTTCATGAGAGGCCCAATCGACTTACTTCCAAATACTGTCCATAAAGAGAAACTTTTACCCTGGCCAGTATTTTAATGCAGTCTCTTCTTTATGTTTTTGCAGGAGCTTTCAAAAGAACGGCGGATACAGTAGTATTCCTGGAATGACTATGAACCACGGCCTCTAACAATATTTATTTCAAAGACATCCCAAATTTAGTCTGAAAAAAAAAGATTAAAAACAAAATATGTCTGTTCTAGAATTATTTTCACTAAGTGGCATGTCCATTATGTTTATTACCCTGAATTTAATCATCCTCATTTTCATCATTAATCGAAACACAAACCCTAAGAACTTCCCTCCAGGCCCCAGAGGTCTACCGCTGCTGGGGAACACCCTCAACCTGGACCTGAAGAGACCCTACCAAACCATGATGGAGGTAAGAACCCCTCTTTAAAATCCCTATCAACCTTGATGGAGGTAAGCACCCCTCTATAAAGACCCTATCAGACCTTGATGGAGGTACAAACCCATCCATAAAGACCCCATCAGACCTTGATGGAGGTAAGAACCCCTCTACACAGACACTATCAGTGACCCTGATCTGTTTCACCTGTCTTTGTGCTTGTCTCCACCCTCCAGGTGTCGCCCATCTTCCCCATTATCCCCGGTGTATTTTTACCTGTGTTCTCTGTTTGTCTGTTGCCAGTTCGTCTGGTTGGTGAAACCTACCAGCGTTTGTTACCCTGCTCCTGCCTGTTTCTTGATCCTGCTTTCTAGTTCTTCCCGGTTTTGACCGTTCTGCCTGCCCTGACCCTGAGCCTGCCGCCGTTCTGTACCTTGCCCCGCCTCACTGGATTATTGACCCCTGTCTGCCTTTGACCTGTCGTTTGCCTGCCCCTGTATTAGAAATTAACTTTTGTTACTTCGACACTGTCTGCATCTGTGTCATACTTGAAACGTGATAGTACGATCTGGCATGACTGACCCAGCAGACTCGGACAAGCTCCGCAACGCCCTCTCCTCTCAAGGAGTCACCATTGGAAGGCACGAGGAGTTGCTTCTTGGTCTTATGGAAGTTTTCCAGACCTTGGCCGAAGCCATGACCAAGCATTGAACACATTGCAGGAGCAATTGCGTGGGTTGTCTGTTAGGCAACCTACCACAACAGTAACCTCCTAGCCATTCAGTAACCTGGCTATTAGCAGCGCCACCTCCCTGTCACCCCGGTTTCTCGAGCACTTCGATGGAGAGTCGGGCACCCGTTGGGCATTTCTCACTCAAGAGTTCACTCATCATCAAACTGCAGCCCTCCTCCTTCCCCTCGGACCGCTCTAAGATAGTGTACCTCATCACGCTGATGTCCGGGAGGGCTCTCGCCTTGGCTACGGCAGTATGGGAACAACAGTCGGCGTATGCTTCAGTCTGGAGGAGTTTCTGGCAGAGGTAAAGAAAGTTTTTGATGCTCCATTGTTCGGAAGAGAGGCTTCCCGGAAGTAACTCCAGCTTCGGCAAGGCTCCCTCAGTGTGGCAGACTAAGCAGTGGATTTCCGCACGTTGACAGCTGAGAGTGCCTGGAACCCGGAAGCACTGTTCGACATGTTCCTGCACAGAGTATCGGAGGAAGTAAAGGACGAGCTTGCAGCCCGGTAACTACAGATAAATCTCGACTCGCTCATCACCTTGACCATTCGGATCGATGGGCGACTACGGGAACGAAGGAAGGAGAGGAGATTCGATTTCACTCGTCCGTCCAAGGATTCCACCTCGCCTCCGAGTTATCCCGGAAGTCCCAGACGGCTCTGGGAGTTCCCCCGGGAGCCTCCGAAGACTGCCGATTCACCTCTTCCCGAGCCCATGTACAGTTGAAGTCGGAAGTTTCCATACACCGTAGCCAAATACATTTAAACTCAATTTTTCACAATTGCTGACATTTAATCCTAGTAAAAATTCCCTGTCTTAGGTCAGTTAGGATCACCACTTTATTTTAAGAATGTGAAATGTTAGAATAATAGTAGATAGAATAATTTATTTCACATTCCCAGTGGGTCAGAAGTTTACATACACTCAATTAGTATTTGGTAGCATTGCCTTTAAATTGTTTAACTTGGGTCAAACGTTTTGGGTAGCCTTCAACAAGCTTCCCATAATAAGTTGGGTGAATTTTGTCCCATTCCTCCTGATAGAGCTGGTGTAACTGAGTCAGGTTTGTAGGCCTCCTTGCTCGCACACACTTTTTCAGTTCTGCCCACAAATGTTCTATAGGATTGAGGTCAGGGCTTTGTGATGGCCACTCTAATACCTTGACTTTGTTGTCCTTAAGCCATTTTGCCACAACTTTGGAAGTATGCTTGGGGTCATTGTCCATTTGGAAGACCCATTTGCGACCAAGCTTTAAATTCCTGACTTATGTCCTGAGATGTTGCTTCAATATATCCACATAATTTTCCTACCTCATGATGCCATCTGTTTTGTAAAGTGCACCAGTCATCCCTGCAGCAAAGCACCCCCACAACATGATGCTGCCACCCCCGTGCTTCACGGTTGGGATGGTGTTCTTCAGCTTGCAAGCCTCCCCCTTTTTCCTCCAAACATAACGATGGTCATTATGGCCAAACAGTTCTATTTGTGTTTCATTAGACCAGAGGACATTTCTCCAAAAAGTACAATCTTTGACCTCATGTGCAGTTGCAAATCGTAGTCTGGCTTTTGTATGGTGGTTTTGGAGCAGTGGCTTCTTCCTTGCTGAGCGGCCTTTCAGGTTATGTCAATATAGGACACGTTTTACAGTGGATATAGATACTTTGTACTTGTTTCCTCCAGCATCTTCACAAGGTCCTTTGCTGTTGTTCTGGGATTGATTTGCACCTTCCGCACCAAAGTACGTTGATCTCTAGGAGACAGAACGTGTCTCCTTCTTGAGCGATATGACGGCTGTGTTTATACTTGTGTACTATTGTTTGTTCAGATGAACGTGATGCCTTTAGGCGTTTGAAAATTGCTCCCAAGGATGAACCAGGCCTGTGGAGGTCTACAATTTTTTTTTCTGAGGTCTTGGCTGATTTCTTTTGATTTTCCCGTGATGTCAAGCAAAGATACACATCCACAGGTACACCTCCAATTGACTCAAATGATGTCAATTAGCCCATCAGAAGCTTCTAAAGCCATGACATAATTTTCTGGTATTTTCCAAGTTGTTTAAAGGCACATTCAACTTAGTGTATGTAAACTTCTGACCCACTGGAATTGTGATACAGTGAATTATAAGTGAAATAATCTGTCTGTAAACAATTGTTGGAAAAATGACTTGTGTCATGCACAAAGTAGATGTCCTAACCGACTTGCCAAAACTATAGTTTGTTAACAAGACATTTGTGGAGTGGTTGAAAGATGAGTTTTAATGACTCCAACCTAAGTGCATGTAAACTTATGACTTCAACTGTAACTAGGCAGAGCTAGGCTGTCTCCAGCTGAACGGCTAAACAGGCTTCAGATTAACTTCTTATGGCTGCAATCCCGTTAACGGGATGATATGAAAACAGCCAGTGAAAGTGCAGGGCGCCAAGTTCAAACAACAGAAATATCATAATTAAAATTCCTCAAACATACATGTATCTTATACCACTTTAAAGGTAATCTTGTTGTTAATCCCACCAAAGTGGTGTCCGATTTCAAAGAGGCTTTTCAGCGAAAGCACCACAAACGATTATGTTAGGTCACCACCAACTCACAGAAAAATTCAGCCATTTTTCCAGCCAAAGAGAGTAGTCACAAAAAGCACAAATAGAGATAAAATTAATCACTAACCTTTTATGATCTTCATCAGATGACACTCATAGGACTTCATGTTACACAATACATATATGTCTTGTTCGATTAAGTTCATATTTATATCCAAAAACCTCAGTTTACAATGGCGCCATGTTCAGAAATGCCTCCAAAATATCCAGAGAAATTGCAGAGCCACGTCAAAAAACAGAAATACTCATCATAAACTTTTATGAAAGATACATGTTTTACATAGAATTAAAAATACACTTGTTCTTAATGCAACCGCTGTGTCAGATTTCAAAAAGCTTTACGGCAAAACACAATATTCAATAATCTGAAAACAGTGTTCAACCACAAAAGTAAGCTATACAGTTACCCGCCAAATTGTGCAGTCAACAAAACTCATAAAAACCATAATAAATCTTCACTTACCTTTGCTGATCTTCGTCGGAATGCACTCCCAGGACTCCCACTTCCACAAGAAATGTTTGTTTTGTTCGGTAATATCCATCATTTATGTCCAAATAGCTATTTTTGGTAGCGTGTTTGGTAAACAAATCCAACGTCAGAAAGCGCGTTCACTAAATGCTGACGAAATGTCCAAAAGTTCCGTAACAGTCAGTAGAAACATGTCAAACGATGTATTGAATCAATCTTTAGAATGTTTTTAACATAAATCTTGAATAACGTTCCAACCGAAGAATTACATTGACTTCAGATGAGCGATTGAACAGAGCTCCCTCTCATGTGAACGCGCATGGTCAAAGCATGGTCAGGTCATGGCAGACCTGACTAATTCCCCTCTCATTCGACCCCCCTTCACAGTAGAGGCATCAGACAAGGTTCTACAGACTGTTGACATCTAGTGGAAGCCGTAGGAAGTGCAAACTCATCCATATCTCACTGTGATTTCAATGGGATCTTGGTTGAAAATCGACCAGCCTCAGAATTCCCACTTCCTGTTTGGATTTGTTTTCCACTTCCTGTTTTTCTCAGGGTTTTGCCTGCCATATGAGTTCTGTTATACTCACATACATAATTCAAACAGTTTTAGAAACTTCAGAGTGTTTTCTATCCAATACTAATAATATGCATATATTAGCAACTATGACTGAGGAGCATGCCGTTTACTCTGGGCACCTTTCATCCAAGCTACTCAATACTGCCCCTGCAGCCATAAGAAGTTAAGAGCTGCCTGTATTGCGGGACTACTGGTTATTTTGTCTCCACCTGTCCACTAAAAGACCATGCTCACCGGTAGGAGCAAATACTCTGGTGGGCCATACAGAGAACTTTTCCTCTCCCCTTACTCGCACCCCTTTTCATGTCATGTTGCTGTGGGGGAACCAGTCGAAATCTCTCCTGGTGCTCATTGACTCTTGGGCTGATGAGAGCTTTATGGACGCTACCTTGGCTTCCGAGCTGGATATCCCCACTCAGCCCCTCTCCATTCCCATGAACGTTAGATCACTGGACGGGCGCTCTATACGCTGGGTCACCCATATGCCACCTCCATCAACCTACGTGTGTCAGAGAACCACAGCGAGACAATCCAGTTCCTGCTCATTAAGTCTCCTCAGGTTCCCGTGGTATTGGGATTCTCCTGGCGACACAATCCCCTCATTGACTGGTCTGCCGGTGCCATCATGGGTTGGAGCTCGTTCTGCCACGCCCATTGCCTGAAGTCAACGCAGTCTGCCCCGGGACATCTTCCTGGGTGCTCGGAAGTTGCCCCGGACCTCTCCGTCATTCCCGCGGAGTACCAGGACCTCCGAGAGGTGTTCAGTAAGGCCCTGGCCACGACCATATGACTGCGGGATTGACCTTCTCCCAGGCACCACTCTGCCCCGGGGATGACTGTACTCTCTGTCGGGTCCGGAGACCAAGGCTATGGAGACCTACATTGAGGACTCCCTAGCTGCCGGGTTCATCCATCCTTCTGCCTCCCCCGCCGGTGCAGGGTTCTTCTTTGTGGAGAAAAAGGACAAAACCCTGCACCTGTGCATCGACTACCGGGGTCTCAACGACATCACGGTGAAGAATCACTACCCGCTACCTCTCATCTCCTCGACCTTCGAGCCGCTCCAGGGGGCCACCGTGTTCTCCAAGCTGGACCTACGGAACGCCTACCACCTGGTGCGGATACGGGAAGGGGACGAGTGGAAGACTGCCTTTAACACGACCAGTGGTCACTACGAGTATCTGGTCATGCCATTTAGCCTTACCAACGCCCCTACTGTGTTCCAGGCTCTGGTTAATGATGTTCTCTGCGACATGTTGAACCGGTTCGTCTTCCTCGATGACATCCTCGTCTTCTCCCGCTCTACCCAAGAACACGTGCTCCACGTCCAACAAGTTCTCCAACGCCTCCTGGAAAACCAGCTTTTTGTAAAAGCAGAGAAGTGCCAATTCCATCGCTCCACCATCCCCGTTCTGGGTTACTGTTACGTTCCCCAGTTTCTGTGTTGTGGTTTTGTTGGTATGTGTGTGTTTCAGGAAATGGCTTCCTGAAATTCCCTCAAGCAGCTGATTGGTCGGCCCCCATTTGATGATTGGAGCTGACCCTGCCCTCTCGTCAGAAACAGCTGTCTTCAATTACAGACTCCTTCTGAAGCAATATAAGCCAGTGTTATGTTGCTCAGAAGAGAGCTGAGGGTGATATCCTGTGTTGGTTGTTTCTCAGATAGAGCTGAGGGTTATATCATATGTTGGTTGTTTCTCAGAAGGAGATGATTAGTATGTCCTGTGTTGGTTGTTGCTGAGAGAGAGATTATGGTTATGTTCTGTGGTTGTTGCTGAGAGGGCTAATTGGTATGTCCTATGTTGGTTGTTGCTGAGCGAGAGCTTATTAGTATGTCCTGTGTTTGTCAATAGGACGCCGTTTAAAAAAAATGATTGACATTGTTTGTGTAATTCTGTTTCATTTGTTCCCAGGGGGGAAGGGGAAGGCACCTAGGGAGTGCTTAGGTAAGAGGCCCGCGGGCATACATAACCCGTAGTATTCACTGTCTATGCACACTAGGTAAGACCTGGGCGGACCACCCCCTGTATTTTGGTTAGCGCACCAGGTGGTGCTAAGTTAAGTAGTGGGTAGGCAGGTAAGGTAGGAGAGGGGGCTTTGACATTTACTTTCTTTGCTTTGGTTCCGTTCAGCCCCTTTCCCCCAAATTTACCGTGAGAAGGAATAAATTCCCAGTAAAGGGTCAATTCTCTGCCTTTGTCATCCTTACTCGCACCTACAGTCCCATACCTTTTCACTCCACGGGGAGTTTAGTTGTAGCAGGGTGTTGCGTTCCCTCTTCCTAGAGCCGTACGTAACAGTTACATATTCGCTGCAGGGAGCATACAGATGGATCTCGGGAAGGTGAGAGCGGTGGTGGATTGGCCCCAGCCTACGTCCAGAGAACAGCTGCAACGTTTCCTTGTATTCGCCAACTTTTATCGCCACTTTATCTGGGGCTACAGCACCCTGGCTTCCCACCTGTCTGCACTCACCTCTCCCCAAGGTTCCGTTCACGTGGTCCCTAGCTGCTGACCGGGCGTTCTGGGATCTCAAACACCGCTTCACCACAGCTCCCATCTTGGTTCATCCTGACCTGTCCCGCCTTCGTGGTGGAGGCCGATGCTTCAGATGTCGGAGTGGGGGCTGTCCTGTCCCAGCGGTCTGCCCTGGACCTCAAGTTACATCCCTGCGCCGCCTTCTCCCACCGCCTCAATGCCACAGAGAGGAACTACGATGTGGTAAATCCACTCACTTCATTCCTCTCCCCAAGCTACGCTCTGCCAAGGAGACGGCCAGGCTCAGGGTGCAGCACGTCTTCCGGATCCATAGACTGCCAGTTGATATGGTCTCCGACCGGGGTCCTCAGTTCTCATCCCGGTTCTGGTCATTGGATCGTCAGCCAGCCTGTCCTCCGTGTTCCACCCCCAGTCCAATGGCCAGACCCTACCAGACCTTGTTGGATGGAAGAATCCCTCTGACAAAAAAATACCCTGTTATTCAGCCTCTGTTTGACAAGACAACGGCTACAGCATAGGAGCTGGCTATACAACACAAACATATCTGGAACCAGGCTATGCTTTTTCTGCTTCTTTATCAGAACAATTTAACCCAGGTGCTTTGCTTGAACTATGAGTTCTTGACCACTTCATATCTATCCATCTTTGCCCAAAATGTACTCTCCACTACTCCCCTCACAAAATTCCTGTTTAGGCAATATTAACTGTTAGTTTGTCTCTAAGGATGTACAAAATATCCACGGAACTGGTGCATATTGGAACATGTTGTTGCTTGCATGCCTCGAAGATGATTTTGTTACACTTTAACAGAGATAGGACAAAAAGGAAACACATTATAATGATATATTTCATTCCCATGGGACATGATGTGATATTTGTGTTCCCTCTCACTTACCCCCCCCCCCTCTTCTCCCCAGATGAAGGACAAGTTTGGCCCAGTGTTCAGTATTCAGATGGGCTTGCGTAAGATCGTGGTTCTATGTGGCTATGAGATGGTGAAGGAGGCCTTGGTCACTCAGGCTGATCAATTTGCAGAGCGGCCAGACATCCCACTATACAAACAGATCACCAGAGGAAACGGTACAGGCCAACCCTAACTGACCAAAATCTCTTTAATAGATCAAGAACCACATTATCTGTCTTGATTCTAGGCCCAAGCATGTTTTTATGTCAACCATTCAGTGTTCACAATGGCAGTTTACAGTGACAAGCAATATCTTTTATCTTAACGCAATGGCATGGCATTTTAAGTGGATAACTGCTGGGTAAAATCCATCCCACAGCAAACCTACAGGTCCACATAAAAAAGCAAAGGAATACTTTAGGTACCTACAATTATTCCTTATAACAGAATCTGTGACATTCTGACAATGTATCCTCCCCGTCAAAACAGGAATCATATTCGGCCATGGGGACTCCTGGAGGACCATCCGGAGGTTCACTCTGATGGTGCTCAGGGATTTGGGAATGGGAAAGAGGAACATCGAGGAGAAAATCATTGAAGAGTCAGAAAACCTTGTAAAAAGCTTTGCAGCTCATAACGGTGAGGCCATATTGGATCTGAAGATAAAACTACAAATACATAGATTATTCAACAGCCACACAAAATGCTACACATAGAACAATAAAAAAACACTCTTCAGCACATCATTGAATGAATTAACTTTGATTTTATTGACATTAATTCATGTGTTTTTATGAAACTATTGTGGCTGAGCCAGGTGATGGCTTCCAGACCACCATTCCTCTGAACGCGGCAGCATCCAACATCATCGTCTCTCTGATCATGGGCCACAGGATGGAGTATGATGACCCCATCTTTATGAAGCTCTTGGAAATGAACTACGAAAGCTTCAGGCTGGCCAGTGGACCGTTCATTCAGGTATGATACTACATGACAGTATTTGGGATACTTGTTGTTCCTTTCCGTAGAGGTATTAAAATGCTGAATACTGTGGTGGAAATTCTGCCTTTAACTAATAATGAGGAGAGGCAAAGTCAATAATCAATCAAGGAATTACTTTTATTAAAAACATAATGAGGCTGGTCGCACCACCTACGCAGGTGAAATGGAAAGCCTGCTGTACAAAGAGTACGGAAGCCTTATATAGTCAAGCTATCTTATGCAAGCATCTGCAAAACACGTGATCTTATGTATGTGTGTACAGAAGGAGAGACGAAACTGGGTTACGGGGTACAGACTATAATGAAAAGGTTGTCTCAGTCTGTCGTAACTGAGTGAGGACAATACAGTAGGTGTCAAAGTGACAGGAAGTCACTCCAGACATACTTCCTCTAACAGTAGCTCAACGGTTCCCCCAAGTTGGACAAGCAAGCGTCTTTGAATGTTGGCCCAAATGATGTATGTCCTACGCCCACACACACAAAACACCTTTCACCCAGAAACAGGCTCCAAACAGAACAGTAGCTCTATCACAGGTGTGCAGAATAACACTTTGCCCTGTCTCCAGTTAAGCTAAGAGGAACCAGTTTGTTTTTGTCAACTTTTGGCTGAGCTCCCAGACATCATGGGGTCATACTACACACACAGAACAGTTAGAACAGGCCTCTACTAATACACACACACTATTTTCTGAGTTAGATTCTTTAACCATCTCAAGCCCAATGCCTAGGCTTAAAGAAGGATATTTTAGTACACATGCATTAGTAAGATTTAACAGAAAATGCCCGCACAATACACATTGTCATTGTAACATTGACGGAGTGAGTTGACAAGTCAAACAACTGCAGTGAATTTCTCACATATAAACATGGAATACCCATGCTTGATTCTCCAGCTGTACAACATGTACCCAGTGATCCACCCGCTGCCAGGGCCTCACCACAGAGTGCTGGCGTACCAGGACAACCTGAAGGCCTTCTTCAGGAAGAGTTTCATCCAGCACAGACAGATCCTGGATGAGAATAACTCCCGTAGCTACATCGACGCATTCCTCAACAAGCAGCATGAGGTGAACCCAGGGGTCAATGTCAGTCACACCAACTATGGGTCAAAATGCCCTTTTGTACTTGGAAACCCTTTTTGAGGGGGGATAGAGATGTGCTATAGATTTGCCAGAAATTGATTTGAAATTGCCGCTCCCACAATACAGCATAACTCACTTCCTAATGGTCTCATGTTGTCCCATACCTAATGCCTTTCCTCAACTAAAATATATCCATTAGGAAAAGGATAATCCCTCTTCCCACTTTCATGAGTGGAACCTCCTGTGTTCCGTCACCAACATGTTTGTGGCTGGGACGGAAACCACCTCCAGCACCCTGGCCTGGGCTTTGGTCATCATGATCAAGTATCCTGAAATACAGAGTGAGTGAAACCACGTCATGTCACCAGCCATTTTGGATCAATGAGAAAAATAAGTTAAAAGTAATAGGCTACCATAAAGCTACCACCTTCTCATTCCACGGCATAAAAGTGTAATATGAAACAAACATACAAACTGGGATTGACTAACAAATGTTTAAAATAGAGAAGGTGCATATAAATACAGACAGAGGTGAAATCTCACAAGCCCTCCTTATACTTGGTCTACTTCTTACGTCCTCTCAGGTAAGGTCCATGAGGAGATAGACAAGGTGATTAGTGGTTCCACGCCAAGGATCCAGCACAGGCAGATGATGCCCTTCACCAACGCGGTGATCCACGAGACCCAGAGGTTCGCTGACATCCTGCCCATGGGCCTGCCACACGAGACCACAGCCGACGTCAGCCTCAAAGGCTTCTTCATACCTAAGGCAGACCCACTCACAACTAACTAGCAGACACTAACTAACCTGCACCTTTTAATGAATCAACAATAACCACAGTTAAGCAAGACAGTTGTGGTAAAGCGAAATATACTACCTGTCCCCCATATGGCACCAAACAGCCTTTCCTTGACAATGGCACATTTAAATTTGTGTATGTGTGTAGGGGACCTACATTATCCCACTGCTGAGGTCAGTGCACCGTGATAAGGCTCACTGGGAGAAGCCGGATGATTTTTACCCTCACCACTTTCTCAACGTCGATGACAAGTTTGTCAAGAGGGAGGCTTTCATGCCCTTCTCCGCAGGTAACAGGAGACAGGTTGTGAACGTACGACTGATCATCCTTATGTTCACCAGTTGTAGTAATTCAATAGTGTCCATGCCAATAGCTTAGCATTGCATTGTGTACTACTAGTAGAATTGTCACAAGCAAAAGTGAGTTTACACACTCATCCTCCAATTCCTCTGCCCATCTCTCTTCCCAGGTCGTAGAGTGTGTGTAGGCGAGACTCTGGCCCGCATGGAGCTCTTCCTCTTCTACACCTCCCTCATGCAGCGTTTTTCCTTCCTTCCCCCCATCGGGATGACTGCTGACGACGTGGACATCTCCACCTGCGGGGGCCTGAGCCTCACCGCCCCACCCATCAAAGTACGGGCCCTGCCTCGTTTCCATGACACCTAGGGAATTACCCCAACAGCCTTGTATTTCAGATTTTCCTGTGTTAAGGGCAGTTATCACTTTGAGATGTCAGTAAATCAGTAGGAGACCTCATCTGCCTTGAATCTAAAACACTCAGGACTAACCATTAAAAACATAACTGTACAAAACTAGTTTTGTAAAATGTAACTGTACTGACAATTATTGTAGTCAAGCAATGGATATAAATGTATCAAACTTATCTAGACAATGACAAGGTCATTTCAAAACCTAACAGATGTATAATTTTATTTTGTTAATGTCTGCAGAAACAGAACGATCGACTGAAACAATTTAGCAAACATGACAATTGTTTTAACAATAAAATCTGCACAAATATAACAGGTTGAGCTTCTGTTAGTCACTGGAAAAGCTAATTAAAGACTTCTCAAATCTCTGTCTTGCCATACAAAGTGTATCAAAAGGTGCTATTCCTCGTAACAAAATTAAGTGGGTACAAAGTTAGAAAAGAAAAAAGCATTTACAGAAGTAGTGTTTGGTAAAACATTGCAACACTAACTTAAGCAATAGCAGCATCAATAAATGCAAACTAGGTCATTATTTTTGTGTCTAGAATTTTAACTATAACAACACATTTAACTTAGAACAAATGTGAAACACAGACACATTTAGTGAGGACTTTGTAAAACAGTCTCAGGTTGACCTCTTCCTCACTCCTTCTCTTCCTCTTCCTCATTCCTCTGGCCAAAGGGAAGAGCCGTCTGGCCACGGTCCGGGTCTTTCAGCCGCAGGATCCGGATCAGGTTGTTGACTGGGAGAGAGCTATAGGGAAGACAACCACCAATCAATACATTTATTTTAAGTACACTATTTTTGATAAACTGAATATGCAAATGAGAGAATTAGGCAAAGCCATGATATAAATTAAGCAATAAGTCCCAGGGGGGTGTGGTACATGGCCAATATACCAATGCAAAGGGCTGTTTTAAGCACGACTCAACACGGAGTGCCCGGATACAGCCCTTAGATGTGGTATATTGGCCATATACCACAAACCCCTGGGGGTGCTTATTGCTAATATAAACTGGTTACCAACATAATTAGAGCAGTAAAAATATATGTTTAGTCATACCTGTGGTATACGGTCTGATATACCACGGCTGTCAGCCAATTAGCATTTAGGGCTCAAACCACCCAGTTTATAAAATAGAACAGAGTTGCTTAATGCTTAACACAGGAGGGTGATGGAAGGCTACAATACCTCATGCTCTGTGGGGTGAGGAATATGAACTGCCGGTAACGTTGGCTAGAAGCGATCTTCAACATCATGTCCATGGATATCCTTCGGTTCACCATGTCCTAAAAAGACAGTTACATTTATTGACAGACAGTGTGTCAACAGAACAGAACGATTGACTGAAATAACTGAGCAAAAATATGAAGAACAATGTATCAATCTTAGCCGTCCTCACAGTGTAGGCTACAGAAGACACATGAGCTTAGATTAAAAGTTAATATTTGAAACGTATTTAATTGACTGAGGCAACTCAAAGGGATACTTCGGGATTCAGGAAATTACCGGCAAACCTTTTTTTCTACTTACCCAGAGTCAGACAAACTCATGGATACCATTTTTATGCTAACAATATGCTACCTTCAACTTCCTTCTAACTGCACACAGGGACATAAAAATGGTATCAATCAGTTTGTCTGACTTTGGGTAAGTAGTATTGGACTCTATCTTGAAATATACTTATTCCTGTCACTATATTAGAACGGACTGATCACTTAACATGTATATGTAAGCGGTCAATGAAAGGTGAATAGGTACTGTGTGTATGGAAAGTTACTGAGTGAGAAAGGGAAGGAGAGAAAGTTTATATCTGTTCAAATATGTTGTTGCTGAATATTAATAATGAGCATCAGTCTAGCCTCAGTTCTTGATAATACAGGCCAGCTGCTGTAGAACTAGGTCAAGGAGGGATGTGGAACTCAACTCGATAAGTTCAACAGTTGAAGAGAGAAGAAACCTCTGGGAGGGGGGCCAGAGATCACCCCGAAGGAACAGGAATGAATTGCTTATCTTAGACATCCAAGGAGGTGACTTCTAGTCAACAGGTATAAATATATGCTTGTGTGACTTGTATGTTGTGTTTTGCAGATGAAGAACTGAGTGGGTTGAATAAACTTGGTTTGAGCTTTTCCTAGTCGTCCGTTTGAGTTTCGACTTTGTTTGTTCAGAACCTAACAGTAGGGAAAAAAATGCTTAAATGGCCTAAATCCCGAAGTATCCCTTTAATATGCATTTAAAAATGGTTAAGTCATTCATCCATCCATCTGATGTGGCAACATTACCATGTAGACGTCAAACTCATCGAGGGCGCGGAAGGGGGCCTCAGCGATGGCCCAGAGAGAGAGAACGAAACAGACAGTGGAGAACGAGCGCTCTCCTCCAGACAGAGAGCGCATGTCACTCAGAGCAGCCTTATCCCCCACACCTGGCTGGACCTGAGAGAGGGAGGGAAGATGAGGGAGAAGATGGGTAGAGACAAAGAAGGACGCAGAAAGAGAAGAGTAAAAGAAAGACATTGACAAATGAGAAAGGGGGGTGGAGCAGGGGAATGTGAGGGAAACTTGATTAGGCATACATAGTTTATAACCTAGAACTGCTTTGCATTCAAGAAGGGTACATGAGAAAAGGTATTTCTGTGCATTAAAACTGTAGTGTATTCTTACTGAGATGGATAGGGTTTCGTTCTTGTGCTCGAACATCATCTTCCCTATATAGCCTCTCTGTGACAGCATGGAGTCAAAGTACATCTTGCAACGCACTGAGAGAAACCTAAAAAGAGATACATAGTGGGAAGGAAAACTATTTAAAAACAAATCCATAGTGCAACAGCTTTGCTTTTCCGCTAAATCTAACACCACATCGATAGATCGAGATGGCCTCCCTTCAGTCTTTCAATAACTATTTCGCATAGCTCTATAACAGACATTGATGCTAGCAGTACCATCCAGCTGTTCTGTGATCTCTTATGAGACAGTGAGTGGTGTCAAATAACAGAGCTGATATTCAATTGACAGACAGGAAGTAAATGGTGGATCCAGCTACCTCCTCAGCTCTGTGTAGACTCGGTGTCTATCGTCCATGATCTTACAGAGGACCTGGATGAAGCGCTTGAGGCACTTCACCTGCTGGTTAATGTTACTGTAGTTCTCCAGGGCTTCTTGGTATTGCCTGGATGGGAGAAGAGGGAGGAAGGCAAGCAACATTTACCTTCTGCCCTTAGATTACCCATTAGTCATTTTCATATGGACAGCCCTATTATATGTCAAAACATACTATATAACTATATTTAACAATTTATAAACACACTATATAACAATACCAAAGTAACCAAAATATATATCCAAGAACTCTTAGGGAATCAACCAAAACCAAGGCAAGTGGGAGGGGGGGGAAATCTGGTTGTATTTTGAGTGGAACATCCCTTAAACGTTTGTGTGGGGTGAAGGGTCAGCGGTGGCGGAGGTTACCTGATGACCTCTTCGCGGTCTCCCTGCTGGTCCTGCTGGGTGCTGATCTTCAGCTTCAGACGGCTGATCTCGCTGTCCAGACTCCTGGCTGTCCGACGCACCTCGGACCGCTCTGGACAGATCTCTGTGGCCTTCACTACAGACGCCTGGGACACAGGAGGGTTAAGACAAGGAACACACACATTAAGCAGGGACACACAGGAAGTAAGAGACAACATACACAGAAGATGGCCCTAACTAGTCAGCTTACTGACTCCTCCCAGACGTACCGTGAGCTCCTGCTCCTTGAGCTCCAGGCTGGCCTTCAGGGCCTGTATGGTGTTGATGTGGACCTTGCGTTTGTCCTCGTAGTGTTTCTTATGGTGCTTGCTCTTCTCCACATCCTGGTCGCCCTTACTCAGCTCCTCCTGAAAAAACAAGGGGGAAGGAGAGATGTATCGCCATCTATTGGCTTTAACTTTTCTCTGTTTAATCTGTGTGTGATTGATTATGTCTATGGAGACCCTGTATGGAACAAAATTGAGGACATGGGTTATCACTATTTTACGTCCTTTTCACTCTCCTGGTTCATTCCTTGTTTGCACACCAAACTTCCCTCAGTGTTAATAGAAATTGAAGTCCATATTGATGTGACTGACCTTGATGGGTTCGGCCTCCTCGGCCACGGTGCTGATGGAGTCTTTGTGCTGGCGGTACCTCTGCTCCACCTCCTCCCAGGAAGTCTTCAGCTGGGCCATCTTTCTACGGGCCTCCTCGCTCTCCGCACGACCTGCTGAAATCTTATTGTTGATCTCCTCCAGCTCCTCCTCCTGAAGGCCAGAGTGTGACAGGAGAAACAGGGGGTGTGTGTGTGTGTGTGTGTGTGTGTGTGTCGTGGAATGTGAGTGCATCAGTTTGTGTATATCATATCAGTTGGAATGCGAGAACAAGGGAACGAGATGTTCATGAACGACATTAGCTAAAACTAAATGTTAAAATATTGTCCATGTGCCTAGACGTGTGTACCCACCAGAGGCTTGAGGTCCTCAGACTGGGGTTCCTCCACATTCTGCAGGTCACTGATCTCCTGCTGCAGCCTCCTGAACTTATCCTAGAGGAGAGGAGAGTTGTGACTTAGTAACTCCACATCAAGACTAATCAGAGGTGAACCATTGTGCTCTCCAAAATAATTTCTAGTTGGATCCATGGTACGGCTCTGGAGAGAGATGCTGTTTTGTCACAAAGGCCAGCTTGAGCAAGATGCTAAGATCTTAAGAAGTGCGTGTGTTTTACTTTGGCCCTCTTCCTGTCGTCGTAGGCCCGCTTTAGGAGACCGTTGTTGTTCCTGATGTCCTCCTCCACCCTCTGCTTCTGCTGGCTGAACCGATCCAAGTGGGCCTCCTTGTTCCGCATCTCTTCCTGCAACTGCCTGAGTGAGATACATGGAGATATTGAGAAAAGGGGTAGAGGGAGAAAGGTAAACCACAAAATTTAATTGAGTCAGAAAAACAGAGCAGCAGAAACCTTTTCAAAACAAATGGACGTCTCACACACACACATTACCTGATCTCCTCCTCTACGTCTCTGCTAAGGTAGTCACACCTCCTCTGGTCGTTGGAGTAGTAGCGGTTGTTGTAGCACTGGTCTCCCTCCTTGGTGAAGGCCTGGTAGCAGTTTCTAGGGGGCTGCCTGCCCTGCATCACTCTGCGGGCCTCTGCAGGACTCTACATGGTAGTTACAGAAAGAGGGGTTAGAACCACAGAAATGGAACATTTCTCCCTTCTGTCCTAAAGACTACTGTTTTCTACAGGAAGTGGATTGAAGTTCATTCATGTTGTTTTTGGCATGCAAATCAGTTGTTACATGGGGATAGTTCAAGTATTTCATGTTTTAGCTTATTATCGGCTCAAACTTTAAAAGAGTGAACTCTCCCTTAAAGAAGGTGACACTGAAAACAAAGTAAAGAATCATAATTGCAGTCCCTACTGGCCAATCCAAGGTGACATCATGACATTTGAGTGAACTCTAACTATGGTGGCAGTAGATTCCATGGCCCTACCTTGATGAGCAGAATGGTCTCTATGCCCCTCTGGTCAATGAGGCAGTTGGCAACCACTGGGTCCTCGATCTCCAGAGACTGTAGGACTGACGGGTAGTCAGGGTGGTTCACAGCCCTGACACACACACACACACGACAGAAAACATGTTGGTTACAGAGAACAAAATTAACCCTTAGAGAGGTACAAATAAGCCTGTATATAAGCCCAGCTAGCCTGAAGCGAGGTGTGGTAGGTAGCTAACAGCCATACCGCCTACTGGTGTCATGGACCCTGTTGATGAACTGGCAGGTGATGATCTGGGGTCTCCTACCCCCCTGGTAGTACCCTCTCATGAGGCCCTGCAGCAACTTCTCGTCCTCGTGGTTGTCACAGGTGAAGGCCACCATCAGGCTCCCCAGACATTTCTCCACAGCCAGGGCCTGCTCATAGTCCTTCAGACGGATACAGTACCCTGCATGGGGCACACCGGGAGAGAGGACATTGGAAAGAGCTTTATTTTAACCAATGACAAGGTTACACAAATAACATCCAGAAAGGACAATTAAGAGTAAGATAAGATAAGAGTTTCGCTTGCATGGAAATGCACACACACAGGTCTTACCCAGCGGTCCCACTGGTTTCTTCCTGAACTGGCCCTTCCTGTCAGCGTCCTCGATGGCGGCGAGCAGCGCGGGCATCTTCTCCCCGAAGCGGCGCAGGCGGTCGGAGCGGCTGCCCTCCATGGTCTGCAACTTCCTCCTGATGGCCTCCATAGACCTCTTCAGGTCCTCCTCCTCTCGCCTGAGAAACAGAGACAAACAGACAGGGTTAGGGCTCCTTTCTGCACCTGTTCAACAGCTTTCTTCCTTTCCACATTTTCCTGTTGTTTTTTAAAATTATGTTTCACTGTTTTTTTTATGGCTTCATGGCACTCGCCCTTAATAAAACACAGTTGATATGGTTGAGGAGTGGATATGGTTATATTTCAAAACAACCTCAGCCCTCTCATATGTGTATATATATATACACACACAGTCGTGGCCAAAAGTTGAGAATGACAGAAATATTCATTTTCACAAAGTCTGATGCCTCAGTATCTTCAGATATTTTTGTCAGATGTTACTATGGAATACTGAAGTATAATTACAAGCATTTCATAAGTGTCAAAGGCTTTTATTGACAATTACATGAAGTTGATGCAAAGAGTCAATATTTGCAGTGTTGACCCTTCTTTTTCAAGACCCCTGCAATCCGCCCTGGCATGCTGCCAATTAACTTCTGGGCCACATCCTGACTGATGGCAGCCCATTCTTGCATAATCAATGCTTGGAGTTTGTCAGAAGTTGTGGGTTTCTGTTTGTCCATCCACCTCTTGAGGATTGACCACAAGTTCTCAATGGGATTAAGGTCTGGGGAGTTTCCTGGCCATGGACCCAACGTATCGATGTTTTGTTCCCGAGCCACTTAGTTATCACTTTTGCCTTATGGCAAGGTGCTCCATCATGCTGGAAAAGGCATTGTTCGTCACCAAACTGTTCCTGGATGGTTGGGAGAAGTTGCTCTCGGAGGATGTGTTGGTACCATTCCTTATTCATGGCTGTGTTCTTTGGCAAAATTGTGAGTGAGCCCACTCCCTTGGCTGAGAAGCAACCCCACACATGGTCTCAGGATGCTTTACTGTTGGCATGACACATGATGGTAGCGCATACCTTTGCTTCTCCGGACAAGCTTTATTCCGGATGCCCCAAACAATTGGAAAAGGGATTCATCCGAGAAAATGACTTTACCCCAGTCCTCAGCAGTTCAATCCCTGTACCTTTTGCAGAATATCAGTCTGTCCCTGATGTTTTTCCTGGAGAGAAGTGGCTTCTTTGCTGCCCTTCTTGACACCAGGCCATCCTCCAAAAGTCTTTGCCTCACTGTGCGTGCAGATGCACTCACACCTGCCTGCTGCCATTCCTGAGCAAACTCTGTACTGGTGGTGCCCTGATCCCGCAGCTGAATCAACTTTAGGAGACGGTCCTGGTGCTTGCTGGACATTCTTGGGTGCCCTGAAGCCTTCTTCACAACAATTGAACTGCTCTCCTTGAAGTTCTTGATGATCCAATAAATGGTCGATTTAGGTGCAATCTTACTGGTAGCAATATCCTTGCCTGTGAAGCCCTTTTTGTGCAAAGCAATGATGACGGCACATGTTTCCTTGCAGGTAACCATGGTAGACAGAGGAAGAACAATGATTCCAAGCACCACACTCCTTTTGAAGCTTCCGGTCTGTTATTCGAACTCAATCAGCATGAGAGCGTGATCTCCAGCCTTGTCAACACTCACACCTGTGTTAACGAGAGAATCACCGACATGATGTCAACTGGTCCTTTCGTGGCAGGGCTGAAATGCAGTGGAAATGTTTTGGGGGGATTCAGTTCATTCGCATGGCAAAGAGGGACTTTGCAATTAATTGCAATTCATCTGATCACTTTTCATAACATTCTGGAGCATATGCAAACTGAGGCAGCAGACTTTGAAAATTAATATGCGTGTCATTCTCAAAACTTTTGGCCACGACTGTATGTATGTATGTAAAAACACACACACACGTTATTTTTTTCCCTTTATTATGACTATTTTCTACATTGTGGAAATGTCTTCCACATTTAACCCAACCCCTCTGAATCAGAGAAGTGCGGAGGGCTTCCTTAATCGACATCCACGTCTTCGGCGCCCGGGGAACAGTGGGTTAAATGCTTTGCTCAGGGGCAGAACGACAGATTGTCAGTTCTGGGAGTCGGTCCAGCAACCGACATCAACACTATGAAATACCACATATGGAATCATGTAGTAACCCAAAAAAAGTGTTTAAAAAAATCTAAATCTAATCTTATATTTCACCTGGAATGCATTTCAATTAACAGGTGTGCCTTGTTAAGTTAATTTGTGGCTTTTTTCCCCTTTTAATGCGTTTGAGCCAATCAGTTGTGTTGTGACAAGGTAGGGGTGGTATACAGAAGATAGGGCTATTTGGTAAAAGACCAAGTCCATATTAACAGCTCAAATAAGCAAAGAGAAACAGCCTATCATTACTTTAAGACATGAAGGTCAGTCAATTAGGAACATTTCAAGAACTTTGAAAGTTTCTTCAAGTGCCGTCGCAGAAACCATCAAGCACTATGATGAAACTGGCTCTCATGAGGACCACCACAGGAAAGCAAGACCCAGAGTTACCTCTGCTGCAGAGGATAAGTTCATTAGTTACCAGCCTCAGAAATTGCAGCCCAAATACATACTTTACAGAGTTCAAGTAACAGACACATCTCAACATCAACTGTTGAGAGGAGACTGCATGAATCAGGCCTTCATGGTCGAATTGCTGCAAGGAAACCACTACCAAAGGACACCAATAAGAAGAAGAGACATGCTTGTGCCAAAAAACACAAGCAATGGACATTTGACAAGTGGAAATCTGTCGTTTGGACTGATGAGTCCAAATGTGAGATTTTTGGTTCTAATCGCCGTGTTTTTGTGAGACACAGAGTAGGTGAACGGATTATCTCTGCATGTGATCTCTGCATGCTTCCCACCATAAAGCATGAAGGTGGTGGTGTGATGGTGCTTTGCTGGTGACACTGTCAGTGATTTATTTTAAGTTCATGGCACACTTAACCAACATGGCTACCACAGCATTCTGCAGCGATACGCCATCCCATCTGGTTTGAGCTTAGTGGGACCATCATTCGTTTTTCAACAGGACAATGACCCCAAACACACCTCCAGGCTGTGTAAGGGCTATTTGACCAAGGAGAGTGATGTAGAGCTGCATCAGATGACGTGGCTTCCACAATCACCTGACCTCAAACCAATTGAGATGGTTTGGGATGAGTTGGACCGCAGAGTAAGGAAAAGCAGCCAACAAGTTCTCAGCATGTGGGAACTCCTTCAAGACTGTTGGAAAAGCATTCCTCATGAAGTTGGTTGAGAGAATGCCAAGAGTGTGCAAAGCTGTCATTAAGGCAAAGAGTGGCTACTTTGAAGAATCGCCAATATAAAATAGATTTCGATTTGTTTAACACTTTTGTGGTTACTACATGATCCCATATCTGTTGTTTCATAGTCTTGATGTCTGCACTATTATTCTACAATGTAGAAAATAGTAAAAATAAAGAAAAACCCTTGAATGAGTAGGTTTGTCCAAACTGTTGACTGGTACTGTATATACAGTTGAAGTCGGAAGTTTACATACACCTTAGCCAAATACATTTAAACTCAGTTTTTCACAATTCCTGACATTTAATCCCAGTAAAAATTCCCTGTTTTAGGATCACTGCTTTATTTCAACTGATCTAAGAATGTGAAATGTCAGAATAATAGTAGAGAGAATGATTTCTTTCAGCACATTCCCAGTGGGTCAGAAGTTTACATACACTCAATTAGTATTTGGTAGAATTGCCTTTAAATTGTTTAACTTGGGTCAAACGTTTCAGGTAGCCTTTCACAAGCTTCCCACAATAAGTTGGGCCCATAAGCTGGGCCCATAAGTTGGGCCCATAAGCTGGGCCCATAAGCTGGGCCCATAAGCTGGGCCCATAAGCTGGGCCCATGAATTTTGGCCTATTCCTCCTGACAGAGCTGGTGCGACTGAGTCAGTTTTGTAGGCCTCCTTGCTCGCACACGCATTTTCAGTTCTGCCCACAAATGTTCTATAGGATTGAGATCAGGGCTTTGTGATGGCCACTCCAATACCTTGACATTGTTGTCCTTAAGCCATTTTGCCACAACTTTAGAAGTATGCTTGGGGTCATTGTCCATTTGGAAGACCCATTTGCAACCAAGCTTTAAATTCCTGACTTATGTCCTGAGATGTTGCTTCAATATATCCACATCAATTTCCTTTCTCATGACGCCATCTATTTTGTGAAGTGCACCAGCCCCTCCTGCAGCAAAGTACCCCCACAACATGATGCTGCCATCCCTGTGCTTCGGGCTTGCAAGCCTCCCCCTTTTTCTCCAAACATAACGATGGTCATTATGGCCAAACCGTTCTTTGTTTCATCAGACCAGAGGACATTTCTCCAAAATGTACGATCTTTGCGATGTGCAGTTGCAAACCGTAGTCTGGCTTTTTTTAATGGTGGTTTTGGAGCAGTGGCTTCTTCCTTGCTGAGCAGCCTTTCAGGTTATGTCGATATAGGACTCGTTTTACTGTAGATAGATACTTTGTAGCGGTTTCCTCCAGCATCTTCACAAGGTCCTTTGCTGTTGTTCTGGGATTGATTTGCACCTTTCGCACCAAAGTACGTTGATCTCTAGGAGACAGAACGCGTCTCCTTCCTGAGCGGTATGATGGCTGCGTGGTCCCATGGTGTTTATTCTTGCATACTATTGTTTGTACAGACGAACGTGGTACCTTCAGCCGTTTTAAAATTGCTCCCAAGGATGAACCAGACTTGGCTGATTTCTTTTGATTTTCCCATGATGTCAAGCAAAGAGGCACTGAGTTTGAAGGTAGGCCTTGAAATACATCCACAGGCACACCTTTAATTAACTCAAATGATGTCAATTAGCCTATCAGAAGCTTCTAAAGCCATGACATCATTTTCTGGAATTTTCCAAGACGTTTAAAGGCACAGTCAACTTCGTGTATGTAAACTTCTGACCCACTGGAATTGTGATACAATGAGTTAAGTGAAATAATCTGTCTGTAAACAATTGTTGGAAAAATTACTTGTGTGATACACAAAGTAGATGTTCTAACTGACTTGCCAAAACTATAGTTAGTCAACAAGAAATTTGTGAGGGGTTGAAAAACTAGTTTTAATGACTCCAACCTAAGTGTATGTAAACTTCCGACTTCAACTGTATATGCATAGTCACTTTAACTATATATTCATGTACATACTACCTCAATTGGGCCGACCAACCAGTGCTCCCGCACATTGGCTAACCGGGCTATCTGCATTGTGTCCCGCCACCCACGAACCCCTCTTTTACGCTACTGCTACTCTCTGTTCATCATATATGCATAATCACTTTAACCATATCTACATGTACATACTACCTCAGCCTGACTAA
Organism: Salvelinus alpinus; assembly: GCF_045679555.1. Lineage (NCBI taxonomy): Eukaryota > Metazoa > Chordata > Actinopteri > Salmoniformes > Salmonidae > Salvelinus > Salvelinus alpinus. The sequence continues at coordinate 25,719,898 of NC_092093.1, read as the reverse complement.
CCAGTGTCTGTATGTAGCCTCGCTACTTTTATAGCCTGTTGTTTTATTTCTTTTTTTACCGTACTTTTTTTACCGTTGTTTTATTTCTTTACTTACATATTGTTCACCTAATACCTTTTTGCACTATTGGTTAGAGCCTGTAAGTAAGCATTTCTTACACCTGTTGTATTCGGCGCACGTGACAAATAAACTTTGATTTGCAAACCGTAGTCTGGCTTTTTTATGGCGGTTTTGGAGCAGTGGCTTCTTCCTTGCTCAGCGGCCTTTCAGGTTATGTCGATATACAACTTGTTTTACTGTGGATATAGATACTTTTGTAACTGTTTCCTCCAGCATCTTCACAAAGTTCTCCGCTGTTGTTCTGGGATTGATTTGCACTTTTCGCACCAAAGTACGTTCATCTCTAGGAGACAGAACGCGTCTCCTTCCTGAGCGGTATGACGGCTGCGTGGTCCCATGGTGTTTATACTTGCGTACTATTGTTTGTACAGATGAATGTGGAACCTTCAGGCGTTTGGAAATTGCTCCCAAGGATGAACTAGACTTGCGGAGGTCTACAAAAGAAATTCCGAGGTCTTGGCTGATTTCTTTTGATTTTCCCATTTTCCCACTGAGTTTGAAGGTAGGCCTTGAAATACATCCACAGGTACACCTCAAATTGACTCAAATTATGTCAGAAGCTTCTAAAGCCATGACATCATTTTCTGGAATTTTCCAAGCTGTTTAAAGGCACACTTAGTGTATGTAAACTTCTGACCCACTGGAATTGTGATACAGTGAACTATAAGTGAAATAATCTGTCTGTAAACAATTGTTGGAAAAATTACTTGTGTCATGCACAAAGTAGATGTCCTAACCGACTTGCCAAAACTATAGTTTGTTAACAAGAAATTTGTGGAGTGGTTGAAAAACTAGTTTTAATGACGCCAACCTAAGTGCATGTAAACTTCTGACTTCAACAGTATAAATACAAAATAATATTCCTACTTCTGATATGGCTGTCACATAATGTTTACATTAGACTACACCCTGAGAGTATTTCATAAGCCCTGTTAACACTGTGGCATGGCTCCAGACTCCTATGATGACACTACAGCGCGTGTGTGTTTGTATGTACGTTGTACAGCCAAGTCTTATATACAGGCCTGTATATAATGGAGTTTCCAGTGCCTACATCATCTTATCCAGCTCGTCCTTGGCCCGGGACACAGCCTGCTGGAACTGTTCCATCTGCTGACCTAGGGTGGAGTCCTGGAAGTTCAGAGTGTCCAGGTCTGTCTGCAGCTTCTCCATGCGCTCAACACGCACCTGGGTCTCCGCACCAGACGTCTGGCTGATACTGTGGGAGGCAGAAAGGAGAAAAAAGGGAAAGAAATCCCGTTTGTGACTGTGGAAAACATTCAATGACTTTTCCCATGGCAATAAAAGTTGTATTTTGAAACTGAAAAAGAGGTAGGAAAGGATCCGAGGCACTACCTCAACTTGAGCTCATTAATTCTCCTGGAGAGCTGATCCTTGTCCTTCTCCAGGTCTCTCAGGTTGGTCTTGAATCTGTGTACACTGGCCTGTAAGAGAGACACCACTAAGATGAATCAACAACTAGTGAACTAGAAAAGAGCTCCTTGTTATCGAGCTCTCACATATAGTTAGTGTTGAGCTCTGAGCTGGAAGCTGTAGTTTTTCATTGTGCTGCAGTTGTGATTATGGAGATGTTATGGTTAATGATGTTAAGCCTTATCTCGGTCACTTGCTAAACCCCTGGTATTTAGAAGACTCTGGGGTATTCGGGGGTATAGTAACACTCATCACTGTTCTCTCACCTGGGCTGTGTTGAAGGCCTTGCTTCTGCTCTGAGCCTCGTTCTTCAGTTGAGCACTCTGTGGCTCAAGCTGCTGCACCCTCACAGTGATTGCCTCCAGTTGCTCCCGGATACCCTTGTACTTCTTCTCCGCCTCCACCACCTTGGCCTGGACAGGAAGTGAGGTCATAAAGAACAATCATCAGCAATGACAAACAAGGGAAAATAGTCACTTTGACCTTAAGTAATAGCTGCATTTTTCCTTAATGTGAAGGAAACACACACCAAATTCTTATGGCTATAAAAATAAGAGGGTGATGTTAGTTACCTTCCACTCGTCTACTTTCTGGTCGTATTTGACGGTGGACCTCTCCTCTGATTGGAGCTTCTCTCTCATGGGCTTCACCTCTTTCTCCATCTCAGACACCTGGCGCAGGACAGAGCAAAAGAGATTTTTACATCAGATTGATTATGTATTTAGCTGGGTAGCTAAATCTGCTACACTGTATCGGTTGTGCATGACCCCTGATAAATAAACAAATAGATTTTTAGATTCATATTTTGAAGGTATGCTGCTTCCCCTCACCAGAGCCCAAGCCATCTGATTCTTCAGCTCCTCCAGTTTACTGTGCATGTCGTCCAGCGAGGCCAGGCTTTTGACCCGGTCCTCTTTTTCCAGGTACTTCCTCTTTAACCCCTCCAGACACTGAAACAGAATGATTCACACTTAAAAAGTGCTACTTTATAACAACTCCATTAAGATCTCTTGGTTGTTCATGGACAAGACTTTGCACATCAGAGCTTGAATTCTAGCTTTATAAGCCCCTGTAATCTTTCAGTAATAAAAAATAAACCCACTATGGGACTACATGCTGCAGGGCTGATTGGATAAAAGCATTCAAGAGACTTCGGATGGGTGATTTCATAACACACCAGACATAAGCCAAGTGGATTCGTACCTCCTCGTGTTTCTCAACAGTGTCTAGAGTGACATTTTTAGTCGTTATGATATAGGTGTAATCCTCTTTCATCTGCTCAAGCTGTGTGGCTTTCATAAAGAACTGAGGAAGAAAAGCAAAACACTTAGTCACTAACAAGGTAAGAGCAGTCCTAAAAGGTAGGACTACATTGAGCCATTTCACCCTCATGCTATTTGACACTGAAAACCAGACTGACATTTAACCACTTCCTGAGAATGCAGCAATAAGACGTAGCAGAGATTTGATACCTGGAACACAGGCTGGCAAGATGCATGCTATTACCTTAATTTACACCATGTCCTTCACAAATACAGAATTTCATAAATGAAAAGATTCAAGTATATCAAACTGACTCTGTACTTATCCCCTTCTCCTTTGGAGTGCAGAAAGTGCTTGCTCATCTCTTGAGTTAACATAGATACAGGGTTATCCACCTTCAGAAAAAAATGATTATACAAAATAAATCAATAGTTATTTATCACAGCAACAGTGTTTCCAATCTTTTCATACAGTCTTGCAGGTGGTCAACAGAAGTTGTAGTACCTGGATGTTAAAATGATCCAGAATGGCCAAAAGTTCATCCTTCTTCGCAGACACAAGATGACCTGCAAGACAAAGTACATTCTTATGTGCTCATACTGCATCTACTGCTCAGTGAATAACTTTTTGAAATATAGCCTAATGTTAAGATCCAGAATAAACTATGTAGATTGATTTTAAAGGGACTTTTGCACTAAAGTGTCAGGCACATATCTCAGATCCATAGGCCTGTTTGAATGAAGGGCCCATTTACAGAGTGTTAATCCATACATTCTTATTACATTAATTACCTGCTTTGCTCTTGAGCTTGTAGGTCCTCATGCCCTCACGGGTTATCTTGAGGTCTACTATGATAGCCTGGCCGAACACTTCTGGCTTGTAGGCATCCCTGCCCTTGTTACGCAGTGTTATGGAGATGTCAGCTGAACTGGGAGAGCAGAGGGACACAAACAGGGTTGCAATATGACAGTAGGATAAACGTGGCACTTTTGTATGCATTATCAAAATGGGGCAGATGGCATAGTTAACACATTAAGGAGCGGGAAGTCTGTAGCCACTGACATTTACGGTTTGTCACAAACTCTTGAATCTCTTGGGACATGTTTTATTGTATGGAAATTCCTAAGGGAAATAATAGTTACTCTTGTAAGGATGCATGTTAACACTAATCTCCATTTACAAAGGTTTACTGCCTGAGGTAAGTGACCATGCTTCTAACAGACATCTGGAACCAGTCTTTCAAGGCAGAAATAGTCCCCAAAGACAAGGGAGTGAGTAAATACAATCAGGGAACACAAGTACCTCTCTCCTTCTTTCACAAATCCCTTCAGGGAGGACCCTCTGTTTGTGGTTGTAGCCTTCCCTCCCAGGCCCACCATAAGAGCTGTGAGGACAGCACTCTTTCCACCTGTCCGTCGTTTAGAAACACAATATCAGACACAGACCCATGGCACTGAAATCTTAGAGCATCATCATTGGATCAATACTGAAAAACTGAAAGAAACATGCAATAGAGTAACAGGTGGAGATACTATACAAACAATCTATAATCAGTCGACAATTAAACCATCTTGAGAGTAAAAATATATATATATTTTTTTTTTAAGAGTCAGAAAGAAGAAGTGGTGGAACTCACTTCCATTGTTGCCGACGACAAAGTTGACATTGGACCCAAACGCAAATGGCCCCAGCAGAGAGTGGCACATAAAGTTCTTCAGGGAGATGCTCTCCACTATGCCCACCTCTCCAACAGTCTGCAACAAAACAAAGCAAAGATGTTACAGTAAATCCTAATGTTTTAATATGGAGGCACAGTAATGTTTCAGTTACATCATGTCATTGATTATTTCCCTTTTAATAAAATATATATAAGCAGATTCTGCAGACTGTCAGTGTTGTCACTCCTGCTGTTGTGACTGAAATATGTCAGGCAAATTGAGAGTGAAATAGGCTCAATTTGCCTGACATATTTAAAATCACAACAATAAATGACAACTAGGCTTGGGCAGTATACAGTATATACAGTGCATTTGGAAAGTATTCAGACCCCTTCCCTTTTTTACACATTTTGTTATGTTACAGCCCTATTCTAAAAGGGATTAAATTAAAACAATTCCTCAATCTACACACAATACTCCATAATGAAAAAGCGAAAACTGTTTTTTTGTAATTCTTGCACATTCATTAAAAATAATACCCGGAAATACCTTATTTACATAAGTATTCAGAACCCTTGCTATGAGACTGGAAATTGAGCTCAGGTGCATCCTGTTACCATTGATCATCCTTGAGATGTTGCTACAAGTTGATTGGAGTCTACCTGTGGTAAATTAAATTGGTTGGACATGATTTGGAAAGGCACACACCTGTCTATATAAGGTTTCACAGTTGACAGTGCATGTCAGAGCAGAAATCAAACCATGAGGTCAAAGGAATTGTCCATAGAGCTCTGAGACAGGATTGTGTCAAGGCACAGATCTGAGGAAGGGTACCAAAACATTTCTGCAGCATTGAAGGTCTCCAAGAACACAGTGACCATCATTCTTAAATGGAAGAAGTTTGGAACCACCAAGACTCTTCATAGAGCTGGCCACCTGTCAAAACTGAGCAAACAGGGGAGAAGGGCCTTGGTCTGGGAGGTGACCAAGAACCCGCTGGTCACTATGAGAGAACTCCAGAGTTCCTCTGTGGGAGAACCTTCCTGAAGCACAAGCATTTCTGCAGCACACCACCAATCAGGCCTTTATGGTAGAGTGGCCAGATGGAAGCCACTCTTCAGTAAAAGGCACATGAAAGCCAGCTTAGAGTTTTCCAAAAGGCACCTAGGACTCTCCGACCATGACAAACTAGATTCTCTGGTCTGATGAAACCAAGATTGAACTCTTTGGCCTGAGTGCCAAACGTCACGTCTGGAGGAAACCTGGCACCATCCCTACGGTGAAGCATGGTGGTGGAAGCATCAAGCTGTGGGGATGTTTTTCAGCGGCAGGGACTGGGAGACTAGTCAAGATCGAGGCAAAGATGAACGGAGCAAAGTACTGAAAGATCCTTGATGAAAACCTGACAGTGCTCAGGACCTCAGACTGGGGCGAAGGTTCACCTTCCAACAGGACAAACAACCCTAAGCACACAGCCAAGACAACACAGGAGTGGCTTCGGGACAAGTCTCTGAATGTCCTTGAATGGCCCAGCCGCAGTCCGGACTTGAACCCGATCGAACATCTCTGGAGACCTGAAAATAGCTGTGGCGACGCTCCCCATCCAAACTGACAGAGCTTGAGAGGATCCGCAGAGAAGAATGGGAGAAACTCCCTAAATACAGGTGTGCCAAGCTCATTGAGTCCTACCCAAGAAGACTCGAGGCTGCAATCGCTGCCAAAGGTGTTCCAACAAAGTACTGAGTGAAGGGTCTAAATACTTATGTAAATGTATATTTCCTGTTTTTTTTATACATACATTTCTAAAACCCCCCTTTTTTTTTGCTTTGTCATTATGGGGTATTGTGTAGATTGAGGAAAACAATACATTTAAATCAATTTTTGAATAAGGCTGTAACGTAACAAATGTGGAAAAAGTCAAGGGGTCTAAATACTTTCCGAATGCACTGTACCGTGGTATTTTAGTTTGGGGCACCGTGCAACGCCACTGCTTATAACTAATAAAGTAAAATAAAGGTTAAATAAAAAAACTAAGTTAACTAAGATGTGCCAAATAAATTATCTAGATCAGGGCTGCAGCTATGCATTTAATTTGCTAACTTGTTAGCTAAGTGGCTAGTTTACAAGATCAAGTGTCTTGGTTACAGCTGAGACGATCAAGATCCCTGCTGCCTAAATTTTATTTATTTTATTTATTTTTTTACATTAGGAAAGAAATAGCGCCCCTTGTTATGGTACAGAAACGGCACTGTTTGAAGGTATAAAAATCTGAATATCGCACAGGAGCACAACCCTAGACTGACAGTGACAACTCCAGAGTCTACTCTTATAAGGGTCTCAAATAAATTAAATGTACAGTAGCTAACTTAGATACCGTATGTGATCCTAATGGCACAGGGGGTTGGCTGGGACCCACTTCATTATTTTCATCATAAACCTCTGTGGGTCTGACTCTCTTGTGTGGGCTCTCTCCAATTGAGTTGCTCTTCCTCTTAGACATATTCTTAGACACCCTGTATAACACAGATCATAGAAAACCATCGTTAGAAATATAACAGTTAACTAACTAGAACTTCTTTGCTAACTAGCTAACGTTAGCTACACTTAGCTAGCTAGTAAGTTACTAATATTAGCTCATAGAGATGGATAGAGGACTCATCTTTGTGTCAGTGAGATTTAAAGTAGATAATTGTATTCTTCACGATTGGCTGAACCCTCCTGATGAACCTGATTGGACATGATTCCAAAAGGGTTACCAGGAGGGATCAGCCAATGAAGTTGGAAGTCCCACCCGGTTGACAACATTAAAATGGTGGAGGCGCTGCCCCAATGCTAAGATGGCATTTTGGCCACTAGAGGCCTCTATCATTCTCTATGCGTTAGCTAGCAACCCGGTAACATTAACTAGCTAACGTTTGCTAATAAATACATTCTTACCTGTGAAGACCTCTGTCGGTAAATTAGCAGGCAAGGTTTTTAAATAAACATATCCACAAAAGGGACTTTAGTAGCTAGCTATGCAATGCTAATATGCGAATTTTGGAGGTAGCTAGATATCGAAAGACATACAGCTTGTATGTAAAGTGACCCTATCCACTCAGCTGTTCACTGGATTCCGCGCGCAACGTCAAAAAAATGAAGGACAGCAGCGTGCTGCGCCATCGATGTCGTCTCGCGTGTTTATTCGCTGACACTACCACCGGAAGTAAGGAGGTTGGATTCGGAAGCGTGTTTGTTTTAGCAGGAAGTGCTGCTAAATTAAAAAGTAAAGGGATCAACAAAGTGCCTTTCTTGTGAAATACTGCACATTGATAATTTTTTTACTTATAAAAAGGTAAACAACGATTTTCGCGATGGGTGTGCACGACCTGTGGTCCATTCTGGGGCCGGTTCGGGAGTCGGTGCCGTTGTACAGCCTCACCGGAAAGACCCTGGCCGTGGACCTTAGCCTGTGGGTCTGCGAGGCCCAGCACGTCCAAGCAATGATGGGGAAAGTCACCAAACCTCACCTCCGGTAATATGTGCAGATTGCCAAATGCACATGTTTTTTTTATTCAACTCTGACACTGAGGCATAGGCATTCAAACCTGATCCTATTTCACATTATGTACCTGAAACAGCCGACCTTATTACTAATTTGCACTATATATGTGCACGATACATCAATCGGGCGACTTACTAATGGTCTGCTGATTCCAAATGAAATCCCTTTTATGCAGAGGAACAACAACTGCCTGGAATGACAATTATGGATATTATTACTCTCTTTCAGGAATCTGTTTTTCAGAATTTCCTCTCTCACACTGATGGGGGTAAAGCTAATTTTTGTCATGGAGGGAGAGGCCCCCAAACTCAAAGCAGAGACTATGAGCAAGAGGACAGACATGAGATTTGGGGGGTTTGACAAGTCAGCCCCTAAAAAACAAACTACAAAGACCACCAACAGGGGTCGCTTCAATGCTGTGCTGAGAGAGGTGGGTGGCTGGGATGATGTGCAACAGTCAGATCCAGTTGTTGAGAAGTAGTGGCATTTATCACCCTCATTGAATTAAAGCTGTGTGTGTGTGTGTCTTTCTGAGTGGCTGTGTGTGTAGTTTCGTATCCATACAATATGTGTAGAGAGGCATAAGTAAGTATTATGCGTGTGTTTTTAAGAGATAATCTGTGTGTACCCACTACCCATCTCTCTCTTCCCTCCAGTGTGCAGAGATGCTGGACTGTCTGGGTGTCCCCTGGGTGACAGCAGCAGGGGAGGCTGAGGCCATGTGTGCCTTTCTGGATGCCCAGGGCCTGGTGGACGGCTGCATCACCAACGATGGGGACGCTTTTCTCTACGGAGCGCAGACCGTCTACAGAAACTTCAACATGAACACCAAGGTAATGCGTTTGTTTATTTAAATTAGGTATGTAACATATCATTTGTAAGGGGTGTGACATTGAAGAGAGAAGTATTCAAACTTATGATTTAGTTAATGAACCTCTAGTGGATTCATCCAATCTCTAAATGCTGTACTTGTAGGTTTCTGTTGTCTAAATGCTCAAGAAAAGAATCCCTGCTGTATCATTCCCGCTGTTGTAGGATCCACAGGTGGATTGTTACAGGACTTCTAGGGTGGAGACAGAGCTGCAGCTAGCCAGGGAGACGCTCGTGGGTCTGGCCATTCTTCTGGGCTGTGATTACATTCCTAAGGTATAGGGGAGGGGGACTGCTAATGTCTAGATCGGCTTCTAGGGGTGAAAACATGCATATATACTAAATTACTTTTTTGTTTTTGTTACTATGACATGTTTTGTTTTTTTACCACAAGGGTATACCAGGAGTTGGGAAAGAGCAAGCTCTAAAACTCATACAGACATTGAAAGGACAAACACTTTTACAAAGGTAAGAAACTAAAAATATAAAACATTCCTTTTTCTTTCACCCTCCAGCACACTGATTTAAAAAGTAGAGAGACAAATAGAGAAACATAAACCGTCTGTAATCCAGTAGTTTTAACTAGATCTTATGCAAACATGCAAACATACACTCCCATATGTATTTATTTGGACAGTGAAGCTATAACTTTTATTTTGGCTCAATACTTTAGCATTTTGGATTTGAGATCAAATGTTTTATATGAGGCAACAATACAGAATGGTCATGATGAAGTCTTATGCAAACATGTATATGATATAACAGTCTATGCTTATCCTGTACCGTCTCCTCTTCCATGACAGATTCAGCCAGTGGAGGGAGGAGGGTGTGGTTGCGCCAGAGTGGGTCCTAAAGAAGGTCCCTCACTGCCATTTGTGTCACCATCCTGGTGAGTTACTTTGGCCCTCCGTCAAACTCACTTTAGCCCCTCGTCCTGATAAGAAGTGTAAATCGGGAGGGAGGGAGGGTGGGGAGGGGAGGGGTTTCCCAGGATGACGCGACTCGCATGTGGTTGATCAAGACCAACTAAAATACTGTGATGATGAAGGCACTTACATGTGAGACGCTTTAGTTTGCTATTACGTCTTCAGCATTGTAGCGCCAAAGTAAAGTTAGTGTACTTAGTCGAGATCAGTATTAAATGTCTCTTTATGGTTGATCAAAGGTATCTGCTATGATTATCTGGGGCTGTAGCCTATCAGTCCAGTCACCCTGAATTGACCTCTGATTTTGTCTGTCACTCCTTTTTCTGTTACTAACCATCTCCTAACTAACAAACTACTACTACTATGTTATGTTCTTCTCTATCACACTCTCTTCATTCTCTCTCTCTCTTTCTCATCATACTCTTTTATCTCGTTCTCCTTCTCTCTCAGGGTCAGCCAAGGCTCACGAGCGCAGTGGCTGTGTGTTGTGTGACAGCAAGCACTTCTGTGAGCCTCAAGACTATGACTACCAGTGTCCTTGTCACTGGCACTGCTGTGAGCAGACACGACAGGCCTCTTCAACAGATGCCAGCATCAGGAAGTGAGACCCTGTTTGCACCAAATTCACTCATTCCTATAATATACATATTTATAGGTTACAATATTGATTTTAATTGAAAGGGGGAACAAATATTTCTTGTTCCTTTACATATCTGAATATGGTGTTGATTTGTTTTCAGGAAAACACTGGCAAGTGATAAATTCCCTTTTACAGAGGTAAAGTAAATACAGTTATTATCTTAAGTTATTGAATCTGTGTAATATCATGTATAAAGTATACAAGACAAGATAAGGATGTCATTTCCTGTATGGACATTTTGCATTTCAGATCATAAATGAATTTCTGGTAGACAAAGACAAGCCTGTCCACAATTTCAAAAGGAGGAAACCGAACATGCTATTAATGCAGGTAGTCATTCAAAAATGTACTTTGATTAAAATAAGTGTTCATTTTTAACAGATGCAATTAATACATCATGTATTACCTAATTTATCTGTTAGTCAAAACTTGTAATATATTTTTTTGTCTTCTGTGATCCAGAACTTTGCGTACAATAAGATGGAGTGGCCTAAGCACTATACCAGTGAGAAGGTTCTGGTCCTGATGACGTACACTGAGCTGATGAACAGAAAACATGGAAGAGCGACGTCGTCTCTGATAAAACCTCTACGGTACGGTCCCATTCACACTCCAATGAACTTCTCTGAGTGTAAAAAATGGAAGTTGCTCACTGTGGCTATAAATGTTTCACAATATTACATATTAAATTGTATTTTAAAATCCTCCCTGTTAACAGTATATGGAAGCCAAGAGTAAGGAATGCAATCGCCAGCTTTGAAATCATCTGGAGTAAGCCAGGTCAGTTTGAACAAATGAAACAGTCCTTCCTATGAAGCCTTCCATTTTCAAAAAAAATTATGTTTCTGAATGAGGGGTCATTGCAGATGTTCCTTCTCTTTATATTATCAGCATTGCCCCCATTGTTCTATGATAGTTCCCGTGTTTTTTGTATTGTACTCTCCAAGCCAACTGAAATCACAGTTTTCCAAACCTCTTATTACCATGTACCTGTTTGATGTACTGTATTCCTGTTATGACATCAGAGTTGCGTCAGTAAGGATTGGGGTGACAGTCTGTGTTGACCTATGCAGAGTCTCTTTAAACCTGGCCTTCTCTGCCTGTCTCCGTGTTGTCTGTTAGTGACTTGTTGTGAGGTGGGGTTCAGAGGGGGGTAGAGGTGACAGAACAGCCACAACACCATCAGGTGCTAAAATGGCTTCCTCCCGGGCTGGGAAAACTGTCATATCAAAGTCCCCCCCCCCCCCCCCCCCACTAACAACCTCATCTGATATTTCAGTCCTCTATGGGCCTGAGCTAACTACTGAAATACCATCCCCAAATCTGTATTATTATTATTTTGAGGGGGGTGGGGTTGGCATCTGTATGGTGATTCAGCAGACGATACATATTACACGAAAGAGTGGATCAAATTGTAATGTTTGAAATGTTTCACATATTTCTCGTCTGTAAAATGTTTTGTCATTTTGTTTCCTCCATGATATCCTCCCTGCAGATCACTATGTGTTTTCTGAGGACCACCCTGAGGACAGCCAGGACGAGGTGAGGACGGTGGAGGAAGAGGCTCTGTTCCGCCTGGCCTACCCACACGTGGTGGAGCTGTACCTCAGGGAGAAGGCTGAGAACAAGACCAAGAGTAAGGTCAACATATTATGGCTGGAGAACATAATGTATTCTGCTTACATTTAATTCAGATTAAATAACCTTATGTTATTGATATGAAAATTCAATGAATGTTAATTAATTTAAAATGATTGACATTCTGATATGATATTGACTGACAATAACATATTGATATACTTTATTGACGTAAAATTATACCAAGTTTTTAAAACCGTATTCAATTTGTTCTTGGGGAGAAACGGGACGCCCCTAAACTTAACAGGCCCAACGACTGCTCACCACTTAGTTCAGACAGGGTGTGGATCAAAGGCACCTGGAGCTTTGCGATGTTTTTCAGAGTCTCTCTTATAGAGCCTCTGACACCTGGACATGCAGAGTATGGCAGCTCCGCTCCCTCACATCAAGGCTTTGATGCACCAGAGGTGTCTGTCACACAGAAGCTGCTGTCACTTTAGACAGGTTGGGGCTGGCTCCCCCTGTAGCTCAGAGCTGTAGAGCAGGGATTCCCACAGTAGACTGGGTAGCCCCAACCAAGGGTACTTGGACTTGAGGAGACACTGTTATGGTGGATTTTGTATCTAGCCATTTTGTCTCTTTTATATTTTATGTATTTTATTTTCAGAGAAGAAACCAAAGGGTAAGAAAGATCACTGTGATGTTTCTGACCTCCTGGCCAAGATGTCTTTGCACAGTTCCACTGCTGACAACAACACCCAACAACCCTCTGCTGCGGCAGCAGCACTGACCATTACAACAAGTAACAACTCAGTGTTGGTCCTGGAGGGTCCAGAGTCTCCAAAAAAGCATCTGGATCCTGGTAAAGACCATCCCCGCTTAGAAGTACGTCTTGGAGCTCAGACACAGGAAGTGATGTCACCTCCGTCTTTCACTTCCTCTGGGAAGATTCCAGAAGCAGCGGCCTCTCCGTCTGTTTCCATGGTGATGGATGCTCTTCACCTGAGTGACATCGACTGGGAGTCATTCACGTCCTCCCCGCCCCCGCAGGCTGCTGGCGCTCGCACTGCCACTGACCCCAAGTCACTCCAAACCACAAATGATAGTGTCGAAGAAACTATCACAAAACTGGGCCCCTCTACTGATCTCAGAGCAGCAATGGCCGTACCAGGGCCATGTTATGCAGAGTGTTCGCTGAGGGACAGGGTCCTAATGAGAAACACCTGCAAGTCTGTGAACATGGCAGACAATGATGATGTCACCACCATACACGTAAACTCCCAGTCAGCAGCACCCCTGGATTTAATTGATTCTAACAAGAGTGGCCCCAAGCCAATGGCACTGATACCCATTAAAAGCAGCAATGATTCCAAGCCATCAGAACAGCTGCTGGTGTGTGGCAAGAAAGCCACACTTGTTGATAAGGACCAGAGCATTGCATTGCCCCATAAGCCTCGACCTGCTCATCACAGCTCAAAACCTATCTCATTGAACTCAACACAAACAGGCCCAGTCACAGCAACACAAACACAAGGGGCTAAACAACATGGTGCCGGTGAACCAAAGTCTCCACAGAAGTACAGATTCGTAAAGAAGGCCATATCTTCTTCCGCTCTGCCACAAAGGAGCCACTCTAAACCTAGCGACACACAGCCTGGTCGGGATGACAGGAACATGAAGTCACATCAACAAACCAAGAAGAGTGTGTGTGCCAGTGTGTGTTCATCGAGTGAGGACAGTGACACAGAGAACCAGTGTCGGGGAGGAGGGCAGAGCAGGGCCAAAGTCAAACCCAAAAGCAGGCCCAGGTGCCAATACCTCACAGACTACTCACTGAAACCCACCTCCAAACCCAGCACCTCTACAAAGGCAGCCTGGGACACAGTGACAGCCCAACCCCTCAGGCCTAGAGCTGTGTCTGCCAGTATGGGTGAACAACCAATACTAGGCAGCTCTGTGTCTACCATAGGGAAGTGCCAGGATGTTCCTCCAATTAGAGTTGATGACATTGTGTTCATTCCAAGCCCTGTTTCCCCAGTGACTATGTCTGATGGTGATGACTCAGTGATTTGCAGCAAGAGCCCACTGCCATTGGCAGAGAGGGTGAAGCTGAAGTTCCTGAAATGAGTGATGTGATATACCAGAGGTGTTAGGACAGAGAAAAAGAAATACTATTTCCTAATATTATTATTTAATAGTATTCTATCAAAACTGTATCTAGTTTGTTAAGAAAGTGTATTTTTAACCTTTGATATTGGCCATTCCTTTTGTCTTCTATGTACACAATTGTAGTTTTCTGCTGCTAAATCTTTAATGGACTTACAGTAGGAGATGGAGAAATATTTTACTCGTGCAGTTAGGGAGAGGGCATGTAGAAATGCTCATATGTTCTGTGATAAAGTTTTATTTTTATAAAACCCTATACTTTTCAACGTTTCTCAATGTTTTTCTGTATTTATTTTGAATATCCCACAGCTCTCATGTAATGATTGGACTACTAAGGTACTGATGCAAATGCGCAAAATGTAAAACAGAGTTTGGACAACAAGGCTCTCCAAATGGAAGAGACAATCATTGACCATATAAAGGTACAATAACTTTTATACCTTCGTTTGCGCAAAAGTCGAGCTTTTGTAAGCGAATGAAAGTAGCATCACCGTCCTAATAACCACATAAACTTCCCGACGTGTTGCTTCCTATAGCAGGCAGAGGGGCGCAAAGGTTCTCGCCCGTCAGTGACCCACCAGCAGTAGAGCGCGGTTTTATGACCTGGCCCGTTTTGCTCCCCCTTGATCATTAGTGAGCCGTTTACACACCTATTCAGACATGAAAGAGCTGCCAGGTTAGTGTGTCTTACCCAGCCCCGATGACAGCTGCATCCTCCTTGCTCGTGCGTATTGGCATGCATCGATTTCAGACAGCAGGACTTTATTGGCTAGGCTAATTTGTTGATAATACTTCCTCCTAATGTACAAATATAAGTCATTTCTAAACATTTACTTAGTTATTCTCTGCAGATTTAGCTTCACGTTGCGTAAAACTGATATTTCTTTCAGGTTTCACTTTCTATCTGTCATTGTCTACCTCACACAGACACAACATTAGCACCGTTATATACTTAACAAAAATGTAAACGCAACAATTTCCACGATTTTACTGAGTTACAGTTCATATAAGGAAATCAGTCAATTTAAATAAATTCATTAGGCCCTAATCTATGGATTTCAAATGACTGGGCAGGAGCGCAGCCATGGGTGGACCTGGGAGGGCATAGGCCCACCCACTTGGGAGCCGGGCCCAGCCAATCAGAATAAGTTCCCCAGAAAGGGGCTCTATTATATAGACAGAAATACTCCAGAAGTTTCATCAGCTGTCTGGGTGGCTGGTCTCAAACGACCCTGCAGGTGAAGGAGGTCCTGGGCTGGCATGGTTACATGTGGTCTGTGGTTGTGAGGGCAGTTGGACGTACTACCAAATTCTCTAAAACAATGCTGAGGGTGGCTTTTGGTAGAGAAATTAACATTCTATGGCAACAGTTCGAGTGGACATTCCTGCAGTCAGCATGCCAATTGCACGCTTCCTCAAAACTTGAGACATCTGTGGCATTGTGTTGTGTGACAAAACTGCACATTTTAGAGTGGCCTTTTGTTGTCCCCAGCACAAGGTGCACCTGTGGAATGATCATGCTGTTTAATCAGTTTCTTGATATGCCACACCTATCAAGTGGATGGATTATCTTGGCAAAGGAGAAATGTTCACTAAAAGGGATTTAAACAAATGTGTGCACAGAATTTTAGGGAAATAAGCCTTTTGTGCAGTTGGGAAAATTCTGGGATCTTTTATTTCAGCTCATGAAACATGGGACCAACACTTTACATGTTGCCTTTATATTTTTGTTCAGTATAAAAAAAAGTATTTGTCTGTTTATCTTCTAGATGTTGGAGTACACCTAGACACACGTTGCCCATCCTGTTAATGAGGTGTGAAAAGCCCAGATGTAACAATCTCCTTTCATTCCTTCATTAGAGAGATCACATCAAACTGATAATTGTTGTCGTGCCCATCTAAAGAGCCATTTCCCACAAAAGAAAATCTAATTATTTTTCATTCTGTTACACGTTATCCGTCTATTTCACCTTATTGGCACCTCGGTGACAACGAACGACGTCCTTCGGGAAAGTCACATTTTAGCACTTGAGTTTTCTTTGAACTTTCGCTTCAGCTGTGAACTCATAAACCACAGAGAGCTGCGTCCATATAAAACGGTTTCTCAAGCCGCTTTTCAGAATTTGCTCTCCACGGAGCTGC
The DNA here is from genome assembly GCF_045679555.1 of Salvelinus alpinus. Classification (NCBI taxonomy): domain Eukaryota; kingdom Metazoa; phylum Chordata; class Actinopteri; order Salmoniformes; family Salmonidae; genus Salvelinus; species Salvelinus alpinus. Next base: position 25,703,557 of record NC_092093.1, on the reverse strand, counting down.
GGAATAGCCTATCATTGAGGTCACCGTATGGAGAGCGTGTCTGAGGATATTGCTAACATGGATTGTGACATTGAAGTTGTTACCTCAAAAATGCTCTCTGAATGGGATTGGAAGACGCAGGAAAGGGCTTTTGGGAACGGGCATGATTCTCTTGAATCCACATCACCAGAATCATCATTCGATTCAATGTGCTCTTCGCCCGAGATGTCCTCCAGCTCAACTGGGCATCAGAGCTTCGGAAATGTATCCTATGGCTTAACAGGACACAGCCCAACCCCGTGCGCAACGTTGAAACAAACCAAACCGAAGATGTCGACCAAGAGACGCATGAAGGCGAGCGAGAGGGAGAAGATGCGAATGAGGAGCCTAGCAGAAGCTTTGCACCAGCTCCGCGACTACCTGCCTCCAGATTACAGTAAAAGGGGACAACCTCTGACCAAAATTCAAACTCTCAAATACACCATTGAGTATATAAATGAACTTTCGGACATCCTCAACCACGCGTAATGATGTGCTAAAAGATGGCCACGTTTTAAATGATGCGTAACGGGGCCAAACTATTTGGTATTAGGTGTAGACCATTGTCAAACCTTTTGTGTTTGGAAAACTATTTTTGGTTTGTTCATTTTGATATTGGTGCATTGTGGATGATAAGTTAATTTCTCATATTGTATTTAGAATTATTCTGCCCCTCATCTGATGTAAATAATTGTTATTCTGTGGGGACTTGACTTGACCATGTAATTTTCTTGTATGTGAATAGGCTATTCTTGTTTTACATTATTGACATGAATTAAACAAACATTATAAACAAAATGTACGTTTGGGGCCAGATTAATGTTATTTTCTTTTAACTCTGTGATATCCATCATCTTCAAATACTATGGACAGGTTTCAAACATATATTTGAGGTTAGTATTATGCCAATATTATCCTATATATTTGCAATGTTTTCGTCAAATGACACAGGCAAAGCATAGGTCTGCATGACATACACTGACGATACAAAACATTAAGAACACCTGCTCTTTCCATGACGTAAACGGAACAGGTGAATCCAGCTGAAAGTTCTGATCCCTTATTGATGTCACTTGATAAATCCACTTCAGTCTGTGTAGATGAATGGGGGGGATACAGGTTAAATAAGGCTTTTTAAGCCTTGAGACAATTGAGACATGGATTGTGTATGTGTGCCATTCAGAGGGTGAATGGGCATGACACAAAATGTAAGTGTCAAGTGTTTTGTGTCAAAAACTGCAACGCTGCTGAGTTTTTCATGTTCAATAGTTTCCTGTGTGTATTAATAATAGTCCGCCATCCAGCCAACTTGACACAACTGGGAAGCATTGAGACAACATGGGCTCGCATCCCTATGGAACGCTTTCGACACCTTGTAGAGTCCATGCCCCAACGAATTGAGGCTGCTCTGAGGACAAAAAAAAGGCGGGGGGGGGTGCAATTCAATGTTAGGAAGGTGTTCCTAATGTTTGTTATACTCAGTGTGTATATATATCTAATCTTTAGTCTTTGCTTTCTGTACATTTCACCAAACATTGGTTGGAAATATAAATGTTTCCTCTACCAATAACAAGATGCAAATTCCAAAGCGGGTATTACAAGAACAGCGGGTTTAGCCAATCAGAAAGCGACTCTATTTCCTGTGGGCGTGACTCTCGCTACAACGTATTCTTGCCAAAAAATCTGAGCCTTAGATGTAATCGGTTCCGCTGATGCCGCCATTTCAAATCGAAATATAGGGACAGGGTATATATAATATTTTTTACATTTTTTATTTGCAAATCTTTTTATATTTTCTTTTTATTTAGAGTACGTATCTATATTTAGTTGTATTTCTGGACCTCAATAGTCTTCATAACCAGTAAGGTAAGCCATTGCTTCTGCATATTTTACAGCAACATCATTCTATTTATTAATTCCAGACCTCAGTATTTATCTAATATTTCCATCCAGATTTGAACAACCACTGCACCTATCTGTTTCGTTATAATTGTGATTCAGACAACCTTATCGAAGGAACGATTATAGACATGGGAAAGGTAGCCGACTTTCTAATCAGCTTTTGTTGATAAATGGAGGATATTTCCCTGTTTATATCCTCACCAAAGCACCAAGTGGTGTGAGCTTTCCACAGATGATGGTACTGTGCTTTTTAATTTTGTGAAGTCGTGCAGAAGGAAAATTGTGCACTATTTAAAATAAATAAATAAAGGCTATACACATTTTTCAGTAGGAAGCAAAAATAAAACATAAACCTTCGATTAATATTAGATTCTCATGGTCACAGTCTTGATGGTAGTGGGTGTAGGTAATGGCATTTGTAATCAGCTGCAGCTATGTTTAGTATATTTCCATGACGTTTGTCAGGACATAGCCTCCTAGGCAATGTCAGCTATTGCATGTAAACAATGACAACCAGTTATGTAGGCTATTGTTGGAAATAACACCATGTTTATTGACCCGTGGCAGTTTATTTTGAGGGTCAATGAATTATAATAATTGAACTGCTAGTATTGAATTGAAGGAGTTGCCTTTGACAAATGTTGTTTCCCTAGGTGTCCATAACCTGAAGTTAAATTGATATACAAACTTCTTATAGTATCTTAAGAATGCATCTTTATATATATATATATGTATGTGTGTAATTTAAGCTGGGTGCTCTCCAAATGAGGTGGTGCTGAATAACTGATGATAACTCAACTGTAATTTTGATAGCTGGATATCATTTGTGTTTGCAGGATAGATTAACAGATTAATAAAGAATTTATAAGACATCAGGATGAATTTCCACACAAATAAATCAGAAACTCCATTATTATCAGCTTTATATCTCCCACAATTGCCACAGTATATCACAAGCCTCTGGACAGAAAGACCCCATATCTTTCATCTTGCCTCCTTGAGGTATATTCTAAAATGTCACCCCACAATGCAGTAGTGAGATTCCTCACTGTATGTTGGTGCAGGCTGTTCTGGAGCTCCAGGCATGTGGATTGTCCATCAGCTGTGTTGTGGTTTGTGTGTGTTTGTGTATGTGCCCCCTGTCTTCTGCCCCATAGCCTACCCCATCCCCCACTCATGCCTTTCCCCCACTCCAGCCTTGCAAGGGTGCAGGTGCTACATTTTACAATAGGCCCAGGCCTTGGCACTATAAATAATCTCTCATGACCGCCAGCTTTGGCCCCAGCTTCACTCCATGCAGCCACCGTGCCTAACTCCTAAAGCTCTCATTGGCTTAGGATTCACTCTCTCTGTGTTCGTTTGTGCATGCTCAGTCAGTCAATGCCCAGCCATAAACTGGCACTCTCTCTACGAATGTCCAGGTTTAGGTTTCAACCATTGACTGAAAGGGATCACGACTGAAGTAGGGAACTTTCAAGCTCTTTACTCCCCCAAAGTCCATAAACACAAGCCTTAGTATGGATATCTAGAAACTTGAGACTCTTTTCTATCCAATACTATTAACAATATGCATATTGTAAGAGCAGAAATTGATTAAAAGGCCGTTTGAAAATTTGCGCATATTTTCCAGTTTTTCCAATTCGCCCCCTATAGCCCAAACAGGTTAATCAAAGTCTTATTATTGGGGGTTTCTCTGCTATACTGAACATGGATCATGGTAACTCATCATGTCAGAAGTGACCCAGAATGCTCTTGTGCTGTACTGTGTTCTGTTGCTAATCAGTCCGCCTCTCCCCATCTTCAGATCTAAGAGAGAAGCTGACATTTGTCCACATCATGCTTGATTACCTTGTAGCTGTAGGCAACACTTAATTGATCTTTTCACTTATTTATTTAGTTTTAGTACTGAAAAAAATCAGTTTGTCCTTTTTTCTTCCTCCAGTGTCATCGTGATTTCTTCATTCACTGAAATCTGTTAGTTATACCTCTCAAATGTGACTTAGCAGACAGAAATATACAATAATGTTTCACGCATTGTTTTTTGCCTCTTATATTGTTATTTGGCTGATTCAAAGGTTCATTTACATAATTAAACAGGACGTTCTTGTGGTCTGTGTGTTGCTTCAAATATTTCAACACATGTCAAATTAAAAACACAACAAAAATACAGTTTAGTACCATACAGTAACATTTCATTTGTAGTAATTTTTGTGGTAATAATGTTTTTGAGATGATGAAGAGGTATGTATTTAGCAAGCATGTATTTTCTCTTTCCAACCTTTAGAAATGTTATTCCTCCCAACAACAGTGTTGTAACCACCGCATCAGCTACAATAGTTTAATTAGGAATGTGTGAGACTCCTGTAGGGTCTCTATTGTGTAGAAGCTTGTGTGGCCTATCGACATGTGATCTAATTTGAACATGTTAAAAGGCTGTCACTCTGAACAGACGGTAGATTACATGACAGCTTAAAGGCGATGACGTCCCCAAAGCGTTGTTGTACGATCGATTTACACACAATATCAAAATTACGATAGGTTGTATAATGTATAACATACCCAGAATGTATGGGGCATCTGTGTATTACATCCCATGTGAGGAGGGGTCATAGGCTCAGCTCAAGGCTAAGCTTCCAGCTCAGGTTGAAATGTTGAACTTTACGCAAACCTAGATATACTGTACTGCTAGCCATGTCGTGACTATGCTCATAAGTTAACATCAGCTGTTATAACTGTTATAACAACTGTCATGTCAATGTTATGACAGTCTTAAAGCTCTTTAAAGCAGCGTTTAAGACTGTGTAACCAAATTTCCTTCAAAGAAGACTGTGGTAATCATTGCTTTGTAATCCACTACATATGATGTCTTTCTTTCCTTGTGTTATCAGATGGACGCAGATACAGAGCAGGTGACGGACAACACAGAAACTTCCCAAGATGCATCTGAGGAGCCAATATCAGAAAACAAATCCAGGTCGGTCATGTGACTAGATCTTCTCAGGCTGCTATTGATCAGTCATCGTTACCATGTAGAATGTAACACTACATTATGTCCCTTTCTTCATCTCTACAGGGGTCGTGGTGGGTTCAAAGGGCGTGGCCAGGGGTTCCGGATTGGTCGAGGAGGCATGCATGGTGGGCGGGGCCTGATGATGAAAGGATTTGGCCCACCCGGACGAGGCAGGGGGGATAGAGGACGGGGTGGGGACATGAATGGGTTTGGACCCATGAGGTAAGGAATTGATGCTTCTGTATGCATGGGATGGTATCAGTGTTGTTTCAAAGCCAGGGAGCTGAATGAATGACAGGTATTCACATGCTATTTCTGGAATACATTTTCACATTTCTATTGTTTTTCCCCAATTTACATTTTTACATTTAAGTCATTTAGCAGACGCTCCAATGCGTCTGACTCACACCAAATGACTCATTCTCCCATGATGCCTCTATATGCCTGCAGGAGAGGGATGGGGAGGATGCGGCCGTACCCAGACATGAGGGGCAGGAGAGGAGGGAGGGTCGCTCTGATGGGGAGGGCCGGGCCTATGGGGAGGGGCGGTCTGATGGGGAGGGGCGGTCTGATGGGGAGGGGCGGTCCGATGGGGAGGGGCGGTCCTATGGGAAGGGGCGGTCCTATAGGGAGAGGCGGACCTATGGGCATGGGTCCTCCTCCACCCCCACCCATGCACCTGAGAGGCCCCTACCCACCAATGCACAGGTAAAGCCTACCAGCCACATACGAGTCATTCAGTAGATAAGTTGCCATTCATAATGTTATCAAGAGTGTTCATCAGTTCATTATTGATAAACAATCATAAATCAAATCATATAATGTCCTTGTTGTTAGTTGGTGTTTTTAACTTGCCCTTGAAATCACTGAACCCTTCCCACCATAGACACGGCCCCCCTCCTCCTCCCCCCCTGGGCCACCCTGGTTTTAGAGGGCACCCACCACACCCCAGAGGAAGAGGCATGTCCCCCGGACCCCCACGCCACTTCCACCCCAGGGGCCCCAGAGGGTAAGATGTTTATTAACATGTACATCAACCACTCACTCCATTCCTCCCTCCCTCCTTCTCTACAACTGTTATAACACATACAGCTTGTCTCCTCTTTCTTCCCTATGTCCTCTAATTTCCCAAACTCTTTGTCTCAATTGATGTGAATCACATTTAATGCCTCTTCTTCGCGCTTAGCAATGGTACGGTTAATCAAATAGCATCAAATGGTGAATAACAATGGAAAAAAAGGTTAAGGAAACATGAATAAATCCTAGTAAATCTTAAACCCTGCTCAAAGTTTTGGACCCACAGTTTTAAATAGTGCATGAAAGAGATTTGTGATCAACACAGTGAGTAGCTGAAAGGGGGAGAGCCTCCAGTGCAGTGGAAGAGATGAGAGGGGGTACACACTGCTATCAGAGTGTACACCCTGGTGGCAGAGCACGAGAATCCAATGTGTGATTTTATCCTTTTACACAGCTACCACAATGGACCAGCTTCTCCTCCTCATCATCCCCCACCTGGCAGAGGCCAGAGGTGGCCAGGGCCCCCTGGTGGCCGACGGTTTTAACGCAGCCTGCCCTAAAATAATACAGTAACAGAGAGCTTTACAGTCTATAGCAGCAAGCCTACTGGGCTGGGGTGGCTAAACTGAGCTAAGAGCACCTTAATATGTGTCATAAAAAGAAGACCCCTTTTTAAACATCCTTATGGAACACCCTGTAGCCAAATATCTGGATATTGATATCGTATACCAGAGGAGAAGATGTGAATCAACAAGTGGACACTTAAATGCCTCAGACCTTAACAGTACATAAAGGCATTCTCACTTTCATTGTAACTTTTGTTATTAGAAAAAAATGTGCTCTTGGTATTAGGACAAAGTTGTATAGTATTGAGAGAATGAAAATATGATTAAAAAAAGAGTCCCAAAGGGATGATAAGTGTTGATATTCAAATCCCTTAGATGTCATGTGGTCTTGTGGTGGTCACTCTGTGAACCTTAAGGAATATCTGACACTAATAAAAAGAGAAATGACACATTGTGTGTGAGTGAGAAAGAAAAGAAGGTGAGAAAGAAAGAAAGAAAGAAAGAAAAAAGAAAGCAATGTGCAACAGCCCTCAAGCACCAGTTACTAGCACTAGTTTCTTACACCTTGGACCTCCCTAACTTTCCCTTTTGTTACATGGATATACTTTTGTATTACAACTTCACCAAGCAGTACACAACTACAGCAAAAGCTGTTTAGACTCACATACACATTCTTAAGTGAAAGACAATATTTTTCATGTCAAGTATTCATGATTATTTTACGTGACATTTTTATATGATTAATGTGCAGCTATTTTAAGTTAATGCATATTGCTATTTGGAACAATTCATGCTTGTGTTCAGCAATCTATATTGTGGAATGACTAAAGAACTTAAATTAATACTATATTGAAATAATATAACAAATATATAGTATATATACTAGCAGCATTTACAGTATATTTCAAAGCAAATTACGAAACAAGTAATTGCTTCAGTTTAGTCTAAGATACTTACTATTCAGTGTGTTAAGTTTTGAAGTGTTATCATACGTTATACTTACTGTAACTGACATAACTTTGTGGATTTGTGGATGTACTTTTGGAAAACAGTAACAACTATGACGTAGTCGTGAAGGAAAAAAATAAAAGTAAAACTTAACTGAACTGCTCTTTTTATTGTTTTTTTAAAGTCCAAGTCTGAGAGTCAACTTGACACAACATGACTGTAATTTAATAAAGAGAATGGACAACAATGTTATTATACTATAAAGTTACACAGTGGCTACACTGCTGTTGTTATGGTAATGGTACCACTCAGACAATTGCTGAGTTATCACTGAAACACAAACAGCACATTATGAATGAATTTGCTTGAATCAGTTTTAATGCAATTGATATTTTTGCTGCACACATACACATATATAATGCAACACTGATGCATACCTTGACATGAATGTAAGGTCACATTGTCATATTTGCTAAGATGAAGTTGGAGGACCAAGAACTCTTATGGGAAAGTCTTAACTGTAAAAGTGAAAATGGGTCAGGAGAGTTTGGAAATGATCACACAGAAAGAAAAATATTTTATAGTCACGCTGAGGGCTGAAAGCTACAATAATGCACACCATAAATGACTTGAGAAAGCAGTGCAACTATGCAGTAATGTTATTCCGAAGAGCACTATATGCAGTAGAAATGCCTTTGACACATGGAACACTGAATGAGCCAACAAACCCAACCAGGTGAGATTTGACCAACGGACATTCCACTCTAGAAATGTACCGTACTGAAATGTTTCCTCCGTATCAATAACAACTTCCAGACAGAATTCCAATGGTAGTCTGTTTAAAAGGAGGACATTATCCCCCATAGGAGTTGTAATCGGCCAAATTCACAATGTAGAATATGCTTTAGTCTCTACCATAGATCCCAGAGGAGGACAAGGGATTGAGTGACACAAGCACATCCCACTGTTCTATATCTTTGATAAACGTTTTACATAAAATATTTGTTCTCTCTTGATTGTCATTAGTTAATCTACCCCAGTCTGTTGCAGTTGCATGTAAAGGTGCAACACCGACCTCATACATACAGTACACTTGAAACTCAAACGAGATCAAGCACAGTGTATTATCAACATATTGTTATCTAATAAACACTGTTTTACTGGTGCCACAATTCGAGTCATTAAAGATGATAAACACACAGATATTACAAATAAAGTGAATAATCCAGTTGTTATGGATTTATGCTGACTTTGTAGTTTTTACATGATACAATGCCTAGATACAATGCAGAGGTAATGCAGACAGTTAGAGAAAGGTAATGAATATATGCAATCATATGGATAGACATTTATTATTAATGAACAGTACATAATGCTGACAAAACAAGCATATGGCATTACTTCTGAAAAGCAGAAAAAGTGCATACTCAATGAGTCCATGTAGACACAGAGCAGGACCGCGCAGCACCTAATCCAGTACACACACAACAGTGGTAGCTGCTGAGGGGAGGATGGCTCGTAATAATGTCTGGAACGGAGCCAATGGAATGGCATCAAACACATGGAAACCATGTATTTAATAACATTCCACTAATTCCGCTCCAGCCATTACCACGAGCCCGTCCTCCCCAATTAAGGTGCCACCAACCTCCTGTGACACACACTGTGCTTCAGAAAAAAACAGTAGGCAGGTGTTGCACCTTTCCCCCTCTGTACATCTCTATCCCCTTCCTATGAACCAATGCTTCTCTGCTGCCCTCTCTCCCACCTCTCTCCCAGTCTTCTTTTGGAATCCCCTCTGCTTTTAACAGTGATAATGACAGACTGACTGTTGTTGTCTCCAGAAGGGGGGTTTAGTGCTTCGGAAGGCAGCAGACCCCAAGAACTCCCCCACCCCACCTCTAAATTGAGACTCCTGGTGTCCAAATCCCTCCCCTCCCTCCCTTTGAATCTTGGAGATTCTCTTTTACAGGATGGAAATGGAGAGAAAGTCTGGAAACCGTGGTCAATCTACATTCTTTTGAAGCAGGTGAGGCAGAAAGGAAAAGGGAGAACATTGCCTATTGTTTCTGTTGTCTTTAGATGTATTTTGTAATACAGCAATGAATTGCCTTTTTAGGTACAACGCTATGGTATATCTTACATCCAAACATGAATGTACATAAAGGACACTGAAGCACACAAAGAGCCATAAGCTAAGGTATGTTTTTAGCAATATGATAATTATGGTAATAATGATTACCATATGTAAATTACAGGGTTTAAGTGGGTTTTGTTAAGTGTTGATTATTACGTTCAGTCAATGAGGGTGTCGATTAATCGCGGCCGTGTAGGCATGTTTTGCATCGGCTGAAAGTAGATTTCATGGGATTTGTAACCGGGCTGCCTCCCGGGCGTGAGCCAGGTGCCCTGTTCAAAGCCCACGGCGCAATCGGCTCGACATTTAGTGAATTAATTAATCACGTGTAGTAATTAGTAGGATTCTGGGTTTTCCCATGCAAAAGTGATCGCTTTGGATAAAAAAATATTTATCTGCCATCCCAATGAAAAATAGTTAGAAAATTCAAACATTTATTTTATGTAAAATATGTATGTTTCTGGACGATGCACCATGCTGCCTTGTTGACAAAATTATTGAGCTGCACAGATTACTGTTCGAGTTCAGAATGGCGCTCCTCCCTCCCCGCTTTCGCTCGATGACGTGCCAGGCCATTGCCCGGTGCCCTGCGGCTCCACATTATCGTAATGGCCTAATCGTCAATAGATGATTTAAAGGCCCAAAGCAGACGTTTTTATGTCAATATTAAATTATTTCTGGGTAACAATTAAGTACCATACTGTAATAGATTTCCATTCAAATTGACAAAAATAGCTTTTTAGCAAAAACTATTTCTCAAGCTAAAATTTAGCAAGGACTGTCTGGGAGTGGTCTTAGTGGGGAGGGGGAAACTTAAAACTAGCTGTTATTGGAAGAGCTTTGGAACTCACTTTGTTATTGGTCAAGTGGAAATATGTAACTTTTTGGGCGACGACCAAATTCACATAGAAATGTGAGTTATAGATCTATCATTCTACTTGAAAGCAAGTCCAAGAAGCGGTAGAGCTGTTGTTCTATGTGAGCTATTTCTATCCTTCCCATTCTTAAATGCTGTTTTTGTGTCTTTTACTTTTGGTTTTGTACATGAGCTTAAAACAGCTGAAACAATATTTTTGGTTTTGGAAAGTATATTCACAGCGGTTTAGATTGTACTATCTTATACTACATTAAAAAAAATATAAACGCAACATGTAAAGTGTTGGTCCCATGTTTCATGAGCTGAAATAAAAGATCCCAGAAATGTTCAATACACAAAAAAATCTTATTTCTCTCAAATGTTATGTACAAATGTGTGTACATCTCTGTTAGTGAGCATTTCTCCTTAGCGAAGATAATCCATCCACCTGATCATTACACAGGTGCACCTTGTGCTGGGGACAATAAAATGCCACGCTAAAATATGCAGTTTTGTCACACAACACAATGCCACAGATGTCTCAAGTTTTGAGGGAGCATGCAATTGGCATGCTGACTGCAGGAATGTCCACCAGAGCTGTTGCCAGAGAATTGAAAGTTAATTTCTCTATCATAAGCCGCCTCCAACATCATTGTAGAGAATTTGGCAGTACATCCAACCGGCCTCACAACTGCAGATCACGTGTATGAAGTCATTTTGGCGACCGGTTTGCTGATGTCAACATTGTGAACCGAGTGCCCCATGGTGGCATTGGGGTTATTGTATGGGCCTGCATAAGCTACGGACAACGAACACAATTGCATTTTATCGATGGCAATTTGAATGCACAGAGATACTGTGACGAGATCCAGAGGCCTATTGTCATGCCATTCATCTGCTGCCATCACCTCATGTTTCAGCATGATAATGCACAGCCCCATGTCACAAGGATCTGCACACAATTCCTGGCCTGCATATTCACAAGACATGTCAACCATTGAGCATGTTTGGGATGCTCTGGATTTACGTGTACGACAGCGTGTTCCAGATTCTGCCAATATCCAGCAACTTTGCACAGCCATTGAAGTGGGAAAACATTCCACAGGCCACAATCAACAGCCTGATCAACTCTATGCAAAGGAAATGTGTCGCACTGCATGAGGCAAATGGTCTGACTAGTTTTCTGACCAACAGATCTGTATTCCCAGTCGTGAACTCCATAGATAAGGGCCTAATGAATTTATTTCAATTAATTGATTTCCTCATATGAACTGTAACTAAGTAAAATATTTGAAATAATTGAATGTTGCGTTTATATTTTTGTTCAGTACAGAGCCTTAGGAAAGTATTCAGACCCCTTGACTTTTTCCACATTTTCTTACGTTACAGCTGTGTTCTAAAATGGATCAAATATTTTTTCCCCCTCATCAATCTACACACAATACCCCATAATTCCAAAATGTGTATAGAAATGTTTGTAGATTTATTACAAATAAAAACATAAATACCTGATTTACACAAGTATTCAGACCCTTTGCTATGAGACTCAAAATTGAGCTCAGGTGTATCCTGTTTCCATTGCTCATCCTTGAGATGTTGCTACAACTTGATTGGAGTCCACCTGTGGTAAATTCAATTGATTGGACATGATTTGGAAAGGCCTGAATGCCAAGCTTCACGTCTGGAGGAAACCTGGCACCATCCCTACAGTGAAGCATGGTGGTGGCAGCATCATGCTGTGGGGATGTTGTTCAGCGGCAGGGTCTGGGATACTAGTCAGGATTGAAGGAAAGATGACCGGAGCAAAGTACAGAGAGATCCTTGATGAAAACCTGCTCCAGAGCGCTCAGGACCTCAGACTGGGGCGAAGGGTCACCTTCCAACAGGACAACAACCCTAAGCACACAGCCAAGACAATGCAGGAGTGGCTTCAGGACAAGTCTTGAGTGGCCCAGCCAGAGTCCAGACTTGAACCCGATTGAACATCTCTGTAGAGACCTGAAAATAGTTGTTCAGCAACGCTCACCATCCAACCTGAGAGCTTGAGAGGATCTGCAGAGATTGGGAGAAACTCCCCAAATACAGGTGTGCAAAGTTTGTAACGTCATACACTCTAAAAAGAAAAGGTTCCTGGAGTATCCTTTAGGGGTTCTTCAAATTGAAACTGTGGGGGGAACCTCTAAGTTCTTCGAAGAACCCTTTTAAAATGGTTCTTCAAAAGAAACCCTTTTAATGAATCCTCAAATAACCTTTTGAAGTACCTTTTTGGGTACATTTTTGAACTCCCCCTTGCCCTATTATTAATAATAATACACATAATAATAACACAATATTTCAGTTGTCGGTGTTTATTAATATTTTAGAGGGAAAACAGAATTTAAAAATCTAAATAAGAGGTAAACGCCCAGCCGAGCCCCAAGTCTAATGGGTATATCCTCCGGCATGTTGATGTTAATGTGTTGATGTTCTCCGTATCCATAGCCAGATTTGGCAGTGCACGGTGATCGAACAGGTTTCCTGTTATTCTCCTCAGAGTTGTAGGGAGGGTGAAGTGTGTGAATCCCAAAAATTGCAATTATACAGATTTAAAAAAAAATGCACATGGCAGTATTCATACCTTGGTTTTTATGATAAATGTGAATGGGAAAATTACTTTTCACTTTTGATAATGGTTTTTATACAAATACCTTGTAAATAATGTAGAGGCCTCTGGGATTTCCATTGAAGAGATAAGGGAGGCTGCTGTGACCAAGTCCTATCTGGTTTTAGAGAAAACAAAATGAACTGTAGATGATACATGTGATCTGCAAAACATACCAATACCTTTGTGTGCCTCCTGGTCTGTATACCTGCAGACTCAGACACACACAAAAATGAGCAGTTCAGTCATCTGCACCCAATGCAGCTATAGCCTTTAATATATTCTTACTTCGTTGTTGGATAATATCCATTGAATTGTGTCCATTTTCTGTTTTAGAAAATGGACAAAGTGTCAAACACTGCCATTTGTACAAATATGAAAAGATAGATGGTATGATCATAACAATATAAATTTAGATCATTCAAGGGAGAAGCCTTACCTTACATTGAGGAGATCTTAACATTTTTCAGTTAAGTGCCTGCACCTGCTGTCATCTCAAATTCAAATCCAAATCTTTCAGTTGGGCAGTTAGTTGGTGGGGATTCTTGCAGGAACCTAAGTTGGTTGCTCAATGAACCCCACCTACTTTTGGGTTCTTGAAGAACATTTTGGGGGCATTTTTCAGAGCCAAGAACCATAAGGTTCTTCAAGGAACTTTTAGGATCATAGAAGAACCCTTGCTGTACCCCTAAGTTTTAGTGTACCCAAGAAGACTCAAGGCTGTAATCGCTGTGAAAGGTGCAAAAGGTGCTTCAACAAAGTACTGAGGTGAGGGTCTGAATTACTTACGTAAATATATGTTGTTTTTGTAATTATACATTTGCTAATTTCTATAAACCTGTTTCTGCTTTGTCATTATGGGGTAGTGTGTGTAAATGGATGAGGGGGGGGGGGGGGGAATTATTTAATCCATTTTAGAGTAAGGCTGTAACATAACAAAATGTGGAAAAAGTCAAGGGGTTTGAATACTTTCAGAATGCACTGTATATGAGTTTTAGCAACCAGGAAATGGCAGATTGATTTCTACATAGTGCAACTTTAACCAATTTACTGCATGGTAATATCACCATGGAAAGCCCAAACCTCCGCCGATGCAAACCTGCTGATTAGAAGGTCCTGTGTAGATTGTATTTTCGACCAGCAACTATCAGGAAATAACACAGATCACATTTTTACAGTGTTAGTTACATCAACTGTTGTACAATATGATACAAAACACAAGAAAAACTGAATTTCGACTGCACTGGGCCTTTAATAGATTACCACCAGTCCATAGCCTATGTCAGTACAAATGATCAATATGGCACTGAAATATAAAATATACATACTTGACATAAGGACAGCAGAAAGGACCTTAACGTTGCCCGAGTCAACTGCAGCAAAGACTTTAAAGCGATCCAAGCTTCCTCACTCATCTCCACCCAAGGTTGAGATGACTCAGAGGCTTAATATGATTAATGGCTGTGCGTTGTCTTCTTACGTATGACTCATCTGGATCCAGGGGTAGGGGCCGGATCAGAGGTTTTTATGTAGAGCAGCCAGAGGAAGTGACCATGTTGATTAAATGAAGGGAATTTTACTAGGACAACTGCTTATATAACATGAAGCACAGGCCTTTCATTTGGTCAGAATAAGGAAAGGATCTGAAATTCATAATCAGTAGCCATTGTGGTGAGTATGTTAAAAATATATATTCTAATTCAATGCAATCATTTCCAGTTTGTGTATTGCTGTTCTTCAATAAACATCTCAATTCATTTTGTGTGTTGGCCTTCTATACTGATTACAGAACGACACAAAGCAAACCAAATCAATACTTATCAAGAAAGCCAGTCTGCTATGGTGCATACGTTACATCCAACATAATCCTTCTTTATCTGGCAAATAACTCTCAAAATATCTTAATTGATGTTGTGAAAGCAGTTATGAATCCGACTGACTTGCACATGGTACCAGTATTCCAAAGAACACATCGTCAAACAAAGATAGACATGATAATTAATAGTTTAATAACAAAACATACATAACATACATCTTGTAGTCTTTTGGAGTACAGAAATTTGGACATTACAAGAAAAAGAAAGCCAACTAAAATGAGCAGCATAAGCTTAACTCAGAGAGCAGATGACTACTGACCATCTCTCTGGACTGAGTCAGTTTCAGTTCTTGCTTTTGTGGAGGATGCCCTGATACGGAGTCACTGCTTGTTCATGAGGGTTGGCCTGAGCTAGGGGCCGCACAGTTACACTAACTATTTGTTCAGAAGTTGATCAGATCATCTATGCAGTGCCTTGCTCTGGCTGACCCTTGTCAACAAGCATATTCTCTGGACCGGTCTCAGGGCTGGAGGTTCTGTCGTCTTGATTGGGTGCTGAGATAAGCAGCTTATGTATGTGGCTGGGCTTCTCTTCAGTTGGCGGGTCATTCCACATAGGTTCCAGGATATGCTCTGGAACCTTCTCCATGGAGGTCTAAAGATAGACAGATATTACAACCAGAAGTGGAGTCGTACTTTCAAATTTGAGTGTGTGTGTATATAAGAATGCTAAATACTTTATCATATCCAAAACAGATTAAGGCATATGACTGATCTTATTACTGATTACATAAGACGGCATAACAAAGCAAAAAAAATAAAAAATGACAAATTGTAGATGGTTGACATTGTGGTTGACTTAGCTATACCATGGAACCTATTCAGACCCTGCATATTTCAAGACATGGCATATGGGGTTGTAGTGAAATACCCAATGGGCTGGACGACTCTTTTCTTCTCACTCATCTTGAAAAAACATTTATTTAAAAACGTGGGAAAATCAATCAATCCACCATCATTAACACAATGGAAACATCTAAAGATGTATTATTGAAATAGCATGGGCGAAGGCCATGTGGCAAACAATAATGGAGGCACTAGGGATGGGGTGTGAGCATGTGTGTCTGGGCAGAAGAAATGTAGACGTTTTTTGTGTGCGTTTGAAAGTTATTCATATTTTTATTTAACTAGGCAAGTCAGTTAAGGACAAATTCTTATTTACAATGGACGGCCTTTATTATGTGTATGTTTGTATTTGGTGTCGGAAAAAAGGGGACACAAATGTAAAATAAATTTGTAGAAAGGAAAATCTACCCAGGACCTGTAACATCTTCTCAATCTTACCTTGGTCACCTCCATGGCCACACCCTCTGGCAGATTCCTCTGTATGTATTCCAGGTACACCTGTGCAGTAGATCCAGTCACACGAGAGAGCTAAGGGAGAGAGATGAAAAGGGGATGTAGACATACCACTGACCCCCTGTATCAGTCCATTGAACCTTCCCTATAGCCATCCATCTCATCTTGAAATAAACCCTATGAATCCATTGACTCTTCAGGAGTTCAAACAGAATCAATAGGAGTGGAAACAATCCCCAATGGTATGTTCTAGTTCTGAAAAAGATGAGGGTAGAGGCATTTGTTGGAACTTAAGGGTGGAAGAAGACTGTTTGCCTCACCTCTATGCAGCGGTAGTGCGTCCTCATTTCGTACTGGACCCTGTGTTTCTTGAAGATGTGGACAGATTTCAGAAGTGTCAGCCGCTCAATGTTCTTTGGAGGCTCAAATCTAGTGCAAAAAGAAAATAGACAGCCTTTTGAGTGAGTATTGTCCCACAGTGAGAAAACAAAAACATTGAGCATCATCAAAGCAGATTGGCACTGCTATCTAAATGTAAAAGTAGGTTAGAGATGCTCTGTGCTCATTTAGTCAAAGGACAACTCAGAGATGGGAACATAATAAACTGATGTGACAGTAACAGCTTAACACCCCTTAATGTCAACTCACACTTTGCCCAGAGTGACTCCCAGCTCTTTGGCAGCCAGGATGGCGAAGAACTCATAGCTGTCCAGGACTGCTTTGTCATGGCCCTTCACCAGCACAGACACCTTCTGGTACAACTTGTCCGGCTCCTCTGTGACAATCACCTGGAAGGAAAAGAGAAATGTGTAATTTACTAGATAAAAGTTCAGCAGAATAGTGTTTGTCATCCATGCTCTATATAGGGTACTCACTTTTTCCTGGCCATGTGATCTGACAATGAAAACTCAGGGTCCTAGTTATAGACTAACAGTGCATCAAGGCGATGTAGACAAGGTGTTGAAGGAGTAAAGCCGAAACCACACAGAGACACCGTCAAGGCTATTGGCACAATAGTGCTGGGGGCATCAAGGCTAGTGGCGCTGTACTGGGAGTGTCAAAAATAAAACAGGATGACTCACAGATGAGGGAAGAGAGGAAGAGAAGGTTCCAGTGTGGAGGCAGGCTGCAGGCAACTGGAGAGGGCTGTTGTAGGAGAATGGAGAAGGTGAAAATGGAGTTGGATTAGTTAGCTATAGGATTGACAAGTAGTAAACGCTCACTATATGGATTTTACACTTGAAGACTATAGCTAGAAAGCTAGTAGCTGACTAAACGCAACTCCATAGTGAATAAAGTTTCTAAAGAACTCCGCCAACAGAGTTGAGTAGAGACCAGGCTTTGTGGAATTCAGTTCTGACTACATTGATTAGCCCAACCAAATCAAAGTTTATTTATCACGTGCGCCAAATACAACAGGTGTAGACCTTACAGTGAAATGCTTACCTACAGGCTCTAACCAACAAAAACATGTATTAAGTGAACAATAGGTAAGTAAAGAAATAAAACAGTAAAAAGACAGTGACAAATAACAGTAGCGAGGCTACATACAGGCACCGGTTAGTCGGGCTGATTGAGGTAGTATGTACATGTAGATATGGTTAAAGTGACTAGTGACTATGCATACAGTGGGGAGAACAAGTATTTGATACACTGCCGATTTTGCAGGTTTTCCTACTTACAAAGCATGTACAGGTCTGTAATTTTTATCATAGGTACACTTCAACTGTGAGAGACGGAATCTAAAACAAAAATCCAGAAAATCACAGTGTATGATTTTTAAGTAATTAATTTGCATTTTATTGCATGACATAAGTATTTGATCACCTACCAACCAGTAAGAATTCCAGCTCTCACAGACCTGTTAGTTTTTCTTTAAGAAGTCCTCCTGTTCTCCACTCATTACCTGTATTAACTGCACCTGTTTGAACTCGTTACCTGTATAAAAGACACCTGTCCACACACTCAATCAAACAGACTCCAACCTCTCCACAATGGCCAAGACCAGAGAGCTGTGTAAGGACATCAGGGATAAAATTGTAGACCTGCACAAGGCTGGGATGGGCTACAGGACAATAGGCAAGCAGCTTGGTGAGAAGGCAATAACTGTTGGCGCAGATATTAGAAAATGGAAGAAGTTCAAGATGGCGGTCAATCACCCTTGGTCTGGGGCTCCATGCAAGATCTCACCTCGTGGGGCATCAATGATCATGAGGAAGGTGAGGGATCAGCCCAGAACTACACGGCAGGACCTGGTCAATGACCTGAAGAGAGCTGGGACCACAGTCTCAAAGAAAACCATTAGTAACACACTACGCCGTCATGGATTAAAATCCTGCAGAGCACGCATGGTCCCCCTGCTCAAGCCAGCGCATTTCCAGGCCCGTCTGAAGTTTGTCAATGACCATCTGGATGATCCAGAGGAGGAATGGAAGAAGGTCATGTGGTCTGATGAGACAAAAATAGAGCTTTTTGGTCTAAACTCCACTCGCCGTGTTTGGAGGAAGAAGAAGGATGAGTACAACCCCAAGAACACCATCCCAACCGTGAAGCATGGAGGTGGAAACATCATTCTTTGGGGATGCTTTTCTGCAACGGGGACAGGACTACTGCACCGTATTGAGGGGAGGATGGATGGGGCCATGTATCGCGAGATCTTGGCCAACAACCACTTTCCCTCAGTAAGAGCATTGAAGATGGGTCGTGGCTGGGTCTTCCAGCATGTCAACGACCTGAAACACACAGCCAGAGCAACTAAGGATTGGCTTCGTAAGAAGCATCTCAAGGTCCTGGAGTGGCCTAGCCAGTCTCCAGACCTGAACCCAATAGAAAATCTTTGGAGGGAGCTAAAAGTCCGTATTGCCCAGCGACAGCCCCGAAACCTGAAGGATCTGGAGAAGGTCTGTATGGAGGAGTGGGCCAAAATCAATGCTGCAGTGTGTGCAAACCTGGTCAAGAACTACAGGAAACGTATGATCTCTGTAATTGCAAACAAAGGTTTCTGTACCAAATATTCAGTTCTGCTTTTCTGATGTATCAAATACTTATGTCATGCAATAAAATGCTAATTAATTACTTAAAAATCATACAATGTGATTTTCTGGATTTTTGTTTTAGATTCCGTCTCTCGCAGTTGAAGTGTACCTATGATAAAAATTACAGACCTCTACATGCTTTGTAAGTAGGAAAACCTGCAAAATTGACAGTGTATCAAATACTTGTTCTCCCCACTGTATATGATAAACAGAGAATAGCAGTAGCCTAAAAAGAGGGGTTGGCGGGTGGCGGGACAATGCAGATAGCCCGGTTAGCCAAAGTGCGGGGTCACTGGTTGGTCAGGCCAATTGAGGTAGCATGTACATGAATGTATAGTTAAAGTGACTATGCATATATGATAAACCGAGAGTAGCAGCAGCATAAGAGGGGTTGGTTGGCACACAATGCAAATAGTCCAGGTAGCCATTTGATTACCTGTTCAGGAATCTTATGGCTTGGGTGTAAAAACTGTTGAGAAGCCTTTTTGTCCTAGACTTGGCACTCCGTTACAGCTTGCCATGCGGTAGTAGAGAGAACAGTCTATGACTGGGGTGGCTGGGGTCTTTGACAATTTTTAAGGCCTTCCTCTGGATTGCAGGCAGCTTAGCCTGGATGGCAGGCAGCTTAGCCCCAGTGATGTACTGGGCCGTACGCACTACCCTCTGTAGCGCCTTGCGGTCGGAGGCCGAGCATTTGCCGTACCAGGCAGTGATGCAATCAGTCAGGATGCTCTCGATGTTGCAGCTGTAGAACATTATGAGGATCTGAGGACCCATGCCAAATCTTTAGCTTCCTGAGGGGGAATAGGCTTTGTCGTGCCCTCTTCACAACTGTCTTGGTGTGTTTGGACCATTCTAGTTTGTTGGTGATGTGGACACCAAGGAACTTGAAGCTCTCAACCTGCTCCACTTCAGCCCCGTCGATGAGAATGGGGATGTGCTCGGTTCCTCCTTTTCCTGTTGTCTCCTTAGTCTTGGTTACGTTGAGGGAGAGGTTGTTATCCTGGCACCAACCGGCCAGGTCTCTGACCTCCTTCCTCCCTGTAGGCTGTCTCGTTGTTGATCAGGCCTACCACTGTTGTCGTCTGCAAACTTAATGATGGTGGAGTCGTGCCTGGCCATGCAGTCGTGGGTGAACAGGGAGTACAGGAGGGGACTGAGCACGCACCCCTGGGGGGCTCCAGTGTTGAGGATCAGCGTGACAGATGTGTTGCTACCTACCCTCACCACCTGGGGGCGGCCCGTCAGGAAGTCCAGGATCCAGTTGCAGAGGAAGGTGTTTAGTCCTAGGATCCTTAGCTTAGTGATGAGCTTTGAGGGTAATATGGTGTTGAACGCTGAGCTGTAGTCAATGAATAGCATTCTCACATAGGTGTTCCTTTTGTCCAGGTGGGAAAGGGCAGTGTGGAGTGCAATAGAGATTGCATCATCTGTGGATCTGTTTGGGCGGTATGCAAATTGGAGTGTGTCTAGGGTTTCTGGGATAATGGTGTTGATGTGAGCCATTACCAGCCTTTCAAAGCACTTCATGGCTACGGACGTGAGTGCTACGGGTCTGTAGTCATTTAGGCAGGTTGCCTTTGTGTTCTTGGGCACAGGGACTATGGTGGTCTGCTTGAAACATGTTGGTATTACAGACTCAATCAGGGACATGTTGAAAATGTCAGTGAAGACACCTGCCAGTTGGTCAGCACATGCCCGGAGCACACGTCCTGGTAATCCGTCTGGCCCCGCAGCCTTGTGAATGTTGACCTGTTTAAAGGTCTTACTCACGTAGGCTACGGAGAGAGTGATCACACAGTCGTCCGGAACAGCTGCTCTCATGCATGCTTCAGTGTTGCTTGCCTCCAAGCGAGCATAGTTGTGATTTAGCTCTTCTGGTAGGCTCATGTCACTGGGCAGCTCGTGGCTGTGCCTTCCTTTGTAGTCTGTAATAGTTTGCAAGCCCTGACACATAAGACAAGCGTCAGAGCCGGTGTAGTATGATTCAATCTTAGCCCTGTATTGACGCTTTGTCTGTTTGATGGTTCGTTGGAGGGCATAGCAGGATCTCTTATAAGCTTCTGGGTTAGAGTCCCGCACCTTGAAAGCGGCAGCTCTACCCTTTAGCTCAGTGTGAATATCGCCTGTAACCAAGGTCAATACTTAAAAAAAAAAAAAAATTATAATTAAATGTTTACCCTCTGTAGTTGTGTGCCTTTGTTTGCTGAAATCCCGCATTTTTCAATAAACGTTAATTTAAACCGACTGTTTGCTCGTTTCTGTTTCTCAAAGATGGCAAGTCAGTGCAAATGTGCACGTCTCCGATTACTTAGGCCAAGAGCTCCAAATTCTCATTCACCAATCAAATATCTGATGGTGTGTCTATCAAACAAATTTCGCATTCGCGCTGATTTATCTTCAATAAATTTAAACGAGCAGTCGGTGGTTGTATTTGACGTTTATTGAAAAAGTATGGATTTCAACAAATGATGGTCAATACTTTAAAAAATGTACAATGGAGTTGAGTTTAGTCCGCTAGTTAGTTAGGTACATACCGAAATAATGTAGATCTCCAATGATATCTGCAAGCGTTCAATCCTATTGATCCCTGTAAAGACTGGTAAAATTGTTATTAGCTAAAACTGTGAATTAACAAAACATGATCAAGGTAGCTAGCTATGGTCCAGGTTGTTAGTAAACGCCCTAGAGCAGAGCTGGCTGGCTAACTAAGTTCACACGCAGAGGCAGAATCTGTGCGATAAGCTTCGTGTATTAGAGAAATGCATGTGGATAACCCATTAATAACGACAACGCAGACTGTATACTTAATCTTAAGTATAGTAAATACTGTACCGATTGTGAAACTCCCACGAATATCCTTCCGAAGGTGCGAATATTTCGACCGATTACCACGGGGGCCGCCATGATTTTTGTGGGGGCGGGACAGTTATCTTCTTCAGTGACAGACAGACCAAGAAAGCGGTGAAATGCTGCCTCCCTCGGAATCGGAGTAATAACAGGTTTAATCGTTTTATTTTGTTTAAGTTATAGGTACATTTAGCCATCTAATTTCTTCTAGAACCTACCTTTGTGCTATTTTGCAAAGAAAATATTATCTTACTAAGTCATGCCACATGCTATGGTCTGCCAATAAAAAGTACTTTTCTCAAATGTTGTTCCATATATTCAAGCAATTCAGAAAATGTAGATTGAAGATATTCGTGTCTCCTATATTAGCTCTTTTTATCTACAGAAAACGAGGTGTAGCGGACCAAATCATGTATGTCACGTGATACAGTAACCCGGGCCACGTTCAGTTGCCAAACGTTGTCAAACGTTGCCGATAGAAATGCCATGAATAGACCTGATGCGATCCCTCTACATAGAGATTATATAACATTGCTAGAGGGCCTCGGTCATAAACTCTCAAAGTTCCAGAATGGATTGAAAATGGCAGCCATATTGGTCAGGGAGAAATCCAAACCAGTCTAATTGGAATGAACGGCAGGTCTTCATAATCCTGATTTCACTTATGCTGGGGGGAAAAGTAAGGCATCTGATATATCAGAAATTGTGTCATAGATTTATTGTCAACCTAAAATATTGTCATATAATTATAAATACAGTTTATACAACTTTTATATCAATGTTCTGTATAAATAGCCTCTAAAATAGGTAAACAGTCCATAAATGTAAACATTTTTGTTTTCTTGGAAAACTGTAAGTGCTATTATATGATACAATATCAGTACTTGTTGCACTTAGAACTTGTCTAAATCCTATCATCAAGTGATTTCAGCCAGTGATTTTCAGGTTGTGGATTCACTGCACTTTTTGAATGGAATGTTAACATATTGGCAGTAAATTAAAACAATTAATTTAAAACTGGCTGGTTAGCTAGCTAACCAACATATAGTGCAGAGACATTCTTCAAATTCATTATTTTACACTATCTTATCACAGCACTGGCAAACCATGTTTGACCAACTTCCTGACCAAAATGGCTGAACTTTATCCCGTCATAAGAAGGTTAATGAACATTCTATTATTTCATAAGAAGGTTAATGAACATTCCATTATTTTCATTCCTAATTATATGTGCCACTACGTGTCTGAGGCCTATTTGTTCTACATAGCCTATTTCTTTCTGAACGTTCCAACACGTTGGGTCCTACTGAACGCGCCCCAGCACAGGCCCTGCCCTGTACATTCAGCAACAACACAAGACAAGACAAGGGAAGGGAGACGAGAGGTAAGCGGTTTCTCATTGTCCATTGATATTTATCCAGCGATATTGACGTTAGGTCTCACATGATTTTAGCAGACTGACAACGATACCTACTCCCTTGCTGTTATTGCAATTAGCCACACAAACGAGTCTTTTCAAAACAAAACGGCTAGCTAGCTAGTTTTCTATCGGGCTACTGACTAGCTAACGTAAGCTAACTAGCTAGCCAACCAATTTACAGTGAAGATGCCGATGCTAGTGGTTGGTAACGTTAGCTAGCTAGTTTTGTGATTTGTAAAATGTCCAGATAAAATGGGACAATGCCGGTATTTCTGTCTGTGGCTTACTAGTTAACTAGGAAATTAATCATTTAGTTACCCGCTTTAGGTATGTAGTGAATAAGCTGCTAAATTGCTAGCTGGCTAATGCAAATGCTGCCAATATTTAGCAGAATGGATTGATATTATTATATGGTCACTGTTATTTAGCCCGCTATTCGCTAAGGTTAGCTAACGTCACTGATTGGGCTGTGCTGCCAAAAGACCAAAGTATCAAATACTTGTATATAAAGAAATATCCCCAGTTTATGGTGCTAAACCAACTTGATTCTGGAAACTAACGTTAGTTAGCAGGGGTTTATAAGGGTATGCTATTTATTGGAAATCGAATAGCTATGTTGTGGATAATTATGGCACTGAGCTGTTAACTAGCTGATGTATCAATATATATGAACATAGTCTGAATCAATGATTTGTAAACCGAACGGGATGGCCAATACGTTTGACAAAGGAAGGCTCCAATGTTGTGCCTCCCATCGAGTTGCTTCACAGATCACAGCCGAACAATATTTGTCGTTTTTTTATTGTCCTTTCTTTTGCGTCGTGGTCTTTATGACCATTCGCCATGCATTCTCGCGCTCTTGATTTCTATCTCAGATTTATCTCTGAGTCTCAACACTGTGAACACAAACGGCGCATTTGGGCTGGTCTTGGCATATTTATTGCTGCTGTATTTTCTCAGGGGTATCAGTTCTCCTTGATCTTCTCCTTGATCACCCAATATAAAATGTTTATTTTTCTCAATTTTTCACAGCACTCCTTGACGGGATCCCCGACATAGATTGGAAGGCAAGCTGGGTGACATAATGATGTTGCTGGGAGAAGCAGCACTCCCACGGGTTGGGGTTGACAGCTGGGGTTTATTCATTACAACAAGTCTTTTGCAAAACGTTTATTAAACGGACGCAAATGTAACGTGGAGGGCCCTACCTGCGTTTGTCCAATAGAAACTCTCGTTTTAGTTGCAAAACATTTTGTTTTGGACTCATGATTACAGCCCTGATGTGAGGAGTCCCATTTCATACATCGCATGGAGAACAGTTGTTCGGTTCAGCAGTGATGCCACACCGAATTGGACCATATTCAGAATAATCGGATGCTCCAGATTGAAGCAGTGGATGGTTTGGAATTGAGATTTGATGCCTGCATTCTATGAGTTTTTTTTAGTGCTCTGACATTTGCCTTTTGACATGCACTCAACAAATTTGTTTCTTACAGGGCTAATCAAGGCTCCAAGAATGAATGTTTTTTAAACTTATTGCATAGTTCAAAGTTGTTGGAGGAGCTTTGTTAAGTTGTTAGTTTAGTTGGCTTTGAGTTGCCAACTTGTTCCAGCACTGTAGCCTACGACTGCAAACAAAGGAAAATAGGTTTTCTTATCCTGTGATCGGATCTACTGTAGTTATAAAATTCCACTTCATGTTAAGTAAAAAAAAATGTGTTCATGGATAACATTTGGTAGTACGCAATGTATAGACCAATACTTTAATCTTTCACCTCCGTGGTCAATACTCATGGAGTCAGTATCACATTGACAGGACTTACTGATTTAACAAATCGAAATGACCTGAATGTGTGCCTTTGAACTTTTATGCAATCTTCTACGAAATCACCACTGGCCAACCATGTTATTTAGATAATTTGGTGATCAACAACTGATCAGACTATTTTCTTAAAAACGTATGGGAACAAACACCTAAATAGACTACCAAAACGTCAAATAATATGCAGCGTCTGTTCCACGGCGCCGACACGAGTTTGCCTGCAGCGGAGTGGAAGCGCTCATAGCTGGACCACCATTCTTTCCAAAAGGCGCGACCTACAGGATTCTTTTACCTCATCGTGGAACGAGTTGCGGTCGGCAGGCATGTTCGCCGCAGTGGAGCATGGCCCCGTCCTGTGCAGCGACTCCAACATACTCTGCCTGTCATGGAAGGGCCGGGTACCCAAGAGCGAGAAGGAGAAGCCGGTGTGCCGGCGGCGCTACTATGAGGAGGGCTGGCTTGCCACAGGGAATGGGAGAGGGGTTGTCGGGGTAACGTTCACATCCAGCCACTGCAGAAGGGATCGGACTACCCCACAGAGGATCAACTTCAACCTGAGAGGACACAATAGTGAGGTAATAGACATGTTTATTTTGTGATTATAAATGTGCACATTGAAGTAATGTTAGTATAGAATCCTAAATGTCATAAGTATTTAGAATATTTTTTATCTTGCTTTTCATGATTTCTAACATCTAATAATACATTAGACAGTTTGTCTGTTTCATATCATTCAAATGTTGAAGTCTGGGTAAAGTAACATTGTATTACCAATTTAATTACTCTCATATACGGTATTGTTAGTCAGTGAGCTGGTATTACTGTGTTTCCTGTGTAAAAGAGAGGAGAGTGGCTGTTGGTTACTGTGGTTCAGATGGACCAAGCTGCTGTGTCAGTATTCCACAAAGCAGCTGACTAGAGCGGAACCCTACAGTGACTGAAGTATTGACTGACTCCCGCAAGAACTGGTCCCGAGCGTGACCACAGTCCCACAAATGTTATTTTAGCCATATGTGACGCAGCTCGTTTGGCAGCCATGGTTCCAGCAATTTTACACCCTATAGGCAATATCACAATGAGCAAAATGAGCCCAAGAAATAGGTTAAATTATCAGAGTTTCTCATGTGACCCATTTATATCATAATATAGGCTATCTGTATTACTGGGCTATATCAGAAGTCTTTATTATTTTAATATTTTGTAAATATTTTTTTAGTATCTTTTTGTTAGTTTTTTTGTTGCCCTTTTTTCTTCCCAATTTCGTGGTATTTAATTGGTAGTTAGTCTTGTCTTGTCTTCGCTGCAACTCCCGTACGGACTCGGGAGAGGCGAAGGTCGTGAGCCGTGCTGCCTCCAAAACACAACCCAGCCAAGCTGCACTGTTTCTTGACACAATGCCCTCTTAACCCGGAAGCCGGCCACACCACTGTGTCGGTGGAAACACCGTACATTTGGCGACTGTCAGCGTGCACTGTGCCCGGCCCGCCGCAGGAGTCGCTAGTGCGCGATTGGACAAGAACATCCCTGCCAGCCAAACCCTCCCCTAACCCGGATGACGCTGGGCCAATTGTGCGCCGCCCCATGGGTTTCCCGGCTGCGACAAAGCCTGGACTCGAACCAGGATCTCTAGTGGCACAGCTAGCACTGTGATGCATTGCCTTAGACCGCTGCACCACTCGGGAGGCCCAAAACTAGTTTTTCTCATGGCTCTCTCTTCCTTCTGCAGCAGACATTTGGTGAGCAGTATGTTTGAAACATCGAATCTCAATAAAATCACAGTATTTTCATCTCAATACATATCGCATCGGCACCAAAGTATCACGATAATATCGTGAGATCCCTGGCAATTCCCAGACCTATACAATATTGTGTGCTATTTCTTGGAAAATAAATACATGTGACTCTATGACAACATAATGATGTTTGTTTCTAACATTAGGGCTGCTAAATCGGGCTTCGTGTTTTGTTTCCGTGCCATGATACTAACGATTATTGCGACTACTGGAATCGTCCCAGCCCTACTAAATTATAGCTTAATCATATTTAGGAAGTTCATTTTCTTAGAAAATAACTGCCCCGTGCTTCTCTGGCCATGCATATATCCCAGTCTATTTAATAGATAACAGACACTCACCTGATCTCGCACGCCCAACTAGGAGAGGTATGGCTACTGAACTTGAAGCAGCAAGAATGATGAGAGCAGACACTTGCACTTTTTCTTACTTTTTGCATAGCCTATAGCCTACCCTTTAGGCGCTGGAAGATTTGCAGGCAGAGACAAATAAATGGGTTATCAATATTTATTGCACCTCTACTCACGTTGGTTGACTGCCCTCCACTTCTTTCCATTTATATATATTTATTTCTACACACTGGTGAACTGCACTGCAGCCTAGTCATGACATAGGGCGGTGGCAGGTAGCCTAGAAGGTAGCCTAGGGGTTAGAGCATGTATTCCCAAACTGGGGTACGCATAATGCCGCTGGGGGTATGCCAAATAAAAATGTGATTCACATTTATAAAAAAATATATATATATTTAAATGATTTGTATCGTTTTACCAAAAAAAATATTTTCATTTTCACAGTCCATTTATATTTTCCAACGGGGCTATACATTTGGGTGAGGTTTTTTCTCCCCTGAGCAGCCTCGTTTCATTTAAACCATCTAGTGTTCAGCGAAATAACAACACAATGTCAAATACAGGTAGCCTAGTCAAATAATTAACATCCAATCACAGTAACCGTTACTCTCTCGCGGGAATTCCACAAACGGTCCATATGTAGCCAAACGTAGCTTCTGCTCATTCCGTTTGCTCGAAAATGGTTTTAAAAAAACTAAGGACTGGTCCATAGAGACACATACCAGCTCTACTGGTAACGTTACTACTGCTACTACCAGCAGTACTACACCTGCACCTGTTGACGACACAAGTTGTTCTGCTTCCACGAGCACATCCAATGCTTAGCATCAGTAATTCTACATTTGTTTTTAGCCCAGCTAGCATGGACACTGACAGTTGTGAATCTGATGCAGTCGAAGAGCTACTGCCCCCTTACCTGGGAAAGCACCGAACAACAGACAGGGACGTTGGACGATTGAAGAGGTGCAAATATGATGAGAACTACATTGATTTGTGGTTCACTTATATTGGAAGTAGTGACTTTCCTCAGCCACAGTGTGTTATATGTGTTAGTACTTTTGCACATATATCACAACTTGATGAAACAAAACATGCCAATTTGAAAGATAAGCTACAGGAGTTTTTTTGAACGAGAATTAAGACGACTTTCAAGTAGTAAGACATGTATAAAAGCATCAGATACCATTAATAAGAAGGTGCTAGAAGCGTATTATATGGTGAGCTACCGAGTAGCTAGGACAGGCAAGCCCCATACTATTGTGGAGGACTAAATTCTTCCTGGGACAATACTGGGGGAAAAGGACAAAAAAACTATACGGACAATGCCTTCATCAAACATCACTGTTTCATGACGCATCAGTGACATGGCAAGAGATGTTTTGAAACAATTACTGCTTCGCATACAAGCCAGTGAATTCTATGCGTTACAGCTGGATGAGTCAACAGACGTGGCGGGCCTGGCACAGCTCCTGGTATATGTCCGTTACGTTTATGGGGGGTCAATTAAGGAAGACATCCTCTTCTGCAAACCACTGGAAACCAGGACAACAGTAGAGGATATTTTTAAAGTACTGGACAGCTTTGTGACATCAAATGGACTTAGGTGGTCGAGATGTGTTGGTATCTGTACTGATGGTGCAAAAGCCATGACAGGGAGACATAGTGGAGTGGTAACGCAAGCAGTTGCTCCCCGATGCTACTTGGGTACACTGCAGCATCCATCGAGAGGCTTTTGCTGCCAAGAGAATGCCTGACAGCTTGAAAGACGTTTTGGACACTACAGTGAAAATGGTTCACTTTGTTAAAGCAAGGCCCCTGAACTCTCGTGTATTTTTTGCGCTATGCAATGATATGGGGAGCGACCATGTAATGCTTTTACAACATACAGAAGTCCACTGGTTATCAAGGGGCAAAGTATTGACACGTATAAAATAAATAAAATGAGAGACAAGCTTAGTTTTCTTTACTGACGATAATTTTCACTTGTCTGACTGCTTGCATGATTAATTCTCACACGACTGGTGTGATGTTTTTTCTCGCCTGAATGATCTGAATCTAGGATTACGGGGACTCTCCTCAACTATTCAATGTGCGGGACAAAATTGAGGTTATGATTAAGAAGTTGGAGCTCTTCTCTGTCTGCATTCAGATTTTTTTTGTGTGCAAATTAACTCAAGCTTACGGACAATGTCAAATGTGATATAGCGAAGTACCTGAGTGAGTTGGGTGCGCAATTATGCAAGTACTTTCCCGAAACGGATGACACAACTGAATTTGTTATCCCTTTCATGCCCTGCCTCCAGTCCACTTACCGATATCTGAACAAGAGAGCCTCATCGAAATTGCAACAAGCAGTTCTGTGAAAATTGAATTTTATCAGAAGCCACTGCCAGATTTCTGGATTGGGCTGCGCTCAGAGTATCCTGCTTTGGTAAATCGTGCTGTTAAGACACTGATCCCCTTTGCAACCACATACCTATGTGATAGTGGATTCTCAGCCCTCACTAGCATGAACACTAAATACAGGCACAGACTGTGTGTGGGAAATGATTTAAGTCTCACACTCTCCAATGCAACCCAACATTGCAGAGTTATGTGCATCCTTTCAAGCATACCCTTCTCATTAACCTGTGGTGAGTTATTCACAATTTGATGAAGAAATACGGTTTTATATGTAAGATGGCTAAATAGAGCAAAATTATTTATTATTATTTGTGCCCTGGTTCTATAAGAGCTCTTTGTCACTTCCCATGAGCCGTGTTGTGACAACTCACATTATGTTTAATAAATGTATAGTGTGTGTGGCAGGCTTACAATGATGGCAAAAAACACGTTTGAGAGTGCGCTGACCCTGGTGCTAGAGGGGGTACGCAGCTGGAGGTTGAATGTTTGAAGGGGTGCGGGACAATAAAAAGTTTGGGAACCACTGGGTTAGAGCATTGGGCCAGTAACCGAAAGGTCGCTGGTTTGAATACCCGAGCCGACAAGGTGAAAAATCTGTCTGTCACACTTAATCCTAATTTGCTCCAGGGGTGTCGTACTACTATGACTGACCCTGTAAAACAAAACATTTCACTGCACCTATCCTGTGTAATCTAATCTGCGGCGACAAAAACATTCTTTAATCCCAAAGTTGTCTGTCTGACCGCCCGCTCCCGCATGCAGCCTGAAAAATGTTGACCGCGCTGCAATGATCTATGCCGGGGCCCGTGGGAATGCAGCCATCTAGCTCCAAGTACCTGAACTGACACAATGTTTTTTATGAGGTTATTGAATTAGGTTTGCAATAGTTGTGTGTTTTTAAGGATTTTGGTTGATTGTCATTTTACCCACTTCCAGTCATGTTCATTCAAGTACATGTTCATCCGAAACAACAGTTCCCCCTTTCACACTTTCCCTAGTAATGAAGTCTGTAATATCCTTCCCCAGACCATATTTCATATAAAGCAATAAATACGCATATGCTTTGGGAAATGTAAAATCCATAATTTGGTAGCTGGGCGCATAATTCGGTGTCTCTGACAGTGTGGAAATTAGTTTGCCTAATGAATTCTATCAGATTAGGACGAATGTGCTTACTCGCATCACATCAGCGCTCTGGTGAGTAGTGAAGAGAGCAGAGAACCGACTCCCATGACCAACTGACCAGGGTCTCCACTCTATATTTATGCGACTGGCTGCTGGCCTGAACAGGAAAATCCACTTTATCAGCAGTTATGGGAAGGGCATCTGTGCCGCTGTACTTTGTCAGCATGGGTAATGATGTACCTTCGTGTTAAATAGGACACCTCACAGAATAGAATAGGCCAAAATCTAATGTGAGCTCAAACAGAACAGCCAAGGTCAATAACTACGACAGACAAGATTAGATTGGTCATAATCACCAGAGCAGCGACAGTTACGGGTAGTTTAGTCCTTCAGTGTTTTCTGCGATTTGAATGGATGAGTTGTTTGAATCCTGGACAGGAGTGGGTCGTAGGGAATAAAGAGAAATGCTTTTAAAGACATGCTCCGGTACTTTGGCGACTAAAAGTGTTTTTTAAATCTCCCTCTTTGGACTGGATGTGTCAATGTGTAGTTCATACATGCGTAATCTACGAGCAGAATTACTGTTTTACCTCAATTGGCCACGAAATCCCTAGTTTGAAAGCAACTTTTCTTGAAGCTGTGCTGTGCCATATTCCCCACATTTCCCCTCATGTGGGCCAGCCCCTAGCAATTTGAGTTCTAGCCAATAAGCTTCAGCCCCTTGCATTTGAGTGACATCTAGCAAGAAGCCTGCTCAGCGTTATCCAATGAAGTTGCGGGGCAGGTCCAATGCCTCAGTGGACACAGCAGAGCGAGAAAGCCACGAGATGGTGCACATACAATGCCTTCAGAAAGTATTCACACCTCTTGACTTTTTCCACATTTTGTTGTGTTACAGCCTGATACAGACGTCCTTCCTAACTCAGTTGCTGGAGAAGAAGGAAACCCCTCGGGGATTACACAGAGGCCAATGGTGACTTTAAAACAGTTGCAGAGTTTAATGGCTGTGATAGGCAACTAAGGATGGATCAAAAACATTGTAGTTCCTCCCTTAGGGATGCACAATATATTGGTGAGCATATCGGAATCGGCCAATATAATCTAAAAATGCCAACATTGGCATCGGCCTGATGTCTGTCTAGTTTAACGGCGATGTGAAAATCCGATGTCAAAGCTGATGTGCATATCTATATAACGTAAGTAGATGATGTGATGACACCACAAAACAAATGATGCTACACAGAACAAATGACGCTAATGTAATGACGCTACACAGAACAAAAACAGAAAAATACTAAGGGAACACTTCCAACAATTAAACAAGAAGTTGAGCAGTCACCTGAAAGAGTAAGAACATTTTGGCGAGACAACTCAAAGGTGAAATCCATTGATGCCAAGATAATGGAATTCATTGCCCATGACAATCAACCGCCCTCTGTCGTGGATGATGTTGGCTTTCACCGACTGGTCGAGCCCCGATACACACTATTTTTCAGATGTTGCCCTACCGGAGTTGTATGTTTCAACAATACTGTGCATCTATGAGCTACTTGCTATGGGCGTCACTGCTATTAGCTTCACGACTGACATTTGGACCAGCCCCATGAGCATGCTGAGTCTGACAGCACAGTGAGTTGATGAGGATTTCATACTGAGGAAAGCCATATTGCATGCTCAAGAATGTGCTGGTTCTCATACCACTGCTGCCATTTCAATTGCATTTGAGAACATGTTTGAAACTTGGAAACATGAACACACTCCTAGCGCCATTCGAGAAATAAGCTCATCAACTGCATTTACAGCAGACGTGATACCCTCTGTCATGGCATTGAAACTCCTGAACAACAACTGCCGACACAGACCGTGGGGTTAACTTACAAAAGTACTCGAGGCTGTGAACAAGAGATTCGGTGACATTCTCTCTGAGCCTCTTTACTGTGTCGCGACCATGCTCAATGCTAGGTACAAGGACTACTACTTTGATGCAGACAAACAGGGTTTACGTGAAATGTTACATACACAGCTGGATAAGATGGAAACGGACACAGTGACAGTGCGCACCGAGGAAGAGGACCCACGACAGAAGAGACCATGGACAGACAGAACTAAATCTTCACTGCTCGACATGTATGATGAAATCCTGGTTGAGAATGAAACAACTGAACAAATGAACAACAAAACAGCACAGAAAGTTAGTGAAATAAATAGGTTTTGATTATGTTTTACTGGTAATGGGGACATACGTAAATGCCAACAAAATATATATATTTGGTGTGTAACCTTTTATTTAACGAGGCAAGTCATTTAAGAACAAATCGTTTTTTACATTGACGGCCTACCCCGGCCAAACCCGGGACGACGCTGGGCCAATTGTGTGCCACCCTATGGGACTCCCAATCACGGCCGGAAGTGATACAGCCTGGATTCGAACCAGGGACTGTAGTTATGCCTCTTGCACTGAGATTCAGTGCCTTAGACCGCTGTGTGTGTGTGTTAGTTAACTATTTAACTGTACTAGAATGCTTAAAAGGCAGCAATTTTTTAAAATATCGGTTATCGGTATCGTTGTTTTTTTTGCAAGGAAAATATTGGATTTCGGTATCAACCAAAAATGTAATGTCAGTGCATCCCTATCCTCCACAATACTAACCTAATTGACAGAATGAACAGATGGAAGCCTGTACAGAATAAAACTATTCTAAAACATGCATCCTGTTTGCAATAAGGCACAAAAGTAAAACTGCAATAAATGTGGCAATTTTTAAAAACTTTATGTACTGAATACAAAGCATTATCTTTGGGGGAAATGCAACACTGTAACTAGTGCCCGCAACCTGGTTCAGGTTATCAGTTAACCTACAAGGGTAGTTACAAACAGCACAGGAATGAAATCATTATCATGTATTGATCACATCTTTACTAATGCTGAAGAAATGTGCTTTTAAAGCATTATCCAAATCCATTGGATGATCACAATATAGTAGCCATGTCTAGGAAAACAGAAGGTCCAAAGGATGGGCCTAATATAGTGTTTGTGGTCATACAAGTTTTGTAGTGATTCCTATGTTGTTGATGTAAAGAATATTTATGGTCTGTGGTGTGTAATAAGGAGCAACCAGACACTGCACTTGACACATTTATGAAATTGCTTATTCCAGTTACTAATAAGCACCCACCCATTAAGAAAATTACTGTTAAAAACTGTTAAATCCCTGTGGATTGATGAGGAAAAACATTGTGTGGTTGAGAGGGATGAGGCAAAGCAATGGCAAATTAGGTCTGGCTGCACAACCGATTGGCAAACTGCATGTTGAGAAAGCATGTGACTAAACTGAATAAAAAGAAACGACTACACTATGAAACAGAAATGACATAAAGAATGATAGTAAAAAGCTTTGGAGCGCCTTTAAATAAAATTTGGGGCAAAAAGGCAAACTCCGCTCCATCATTCATTGTATCAGATGTTTCATCACAAAACCCACTGATATTGCCAACTATTTTAATGATTTTCATTGGCAAGATTAGCAAACTTAGGCATGACATGCCAGCAGCAAACGCTGCTGACACTACACATCCAAGTATAACTGATGAAATTATAAAGCATTGTAATTTAGAATTTTGTAAAGTGAGTAAAGCCAGTGTGTCTATGTAGGCGGATGACTCAACACTATACACATCAGCTACTACAGCGAGTGAAATCACTGCAAAGCATAACAAAGAGCTGCAGTTAGGTTCAGAATGGGTGGCAAGGAATAAATTAGTACTAAATATTTCTAAAACTAAGAGCATTGTATTTGGGACAAATCATTCACTAAACCTCAACTGAATCTTGTAATAAATAATGTGGAAAGTGACTTTGGAGTTGAGATGACTAAACTGCTTAGAGTAACCCTGGATTGTAAACTGTCATGGTCAAAACTTGTTGATACAACAGTAGCTAAGATGGGGAGAAGTCTGTCCATAATAAAGCGCTGCTCTACCTTCTTAACAGCACTATCAACAAGGCAGGTCCTACAGGCCCTAGTTTTGTCGCACCTGGAGTACTGTTCAGTCTTGTGACACAAAAAGGGACCTCGGGGAAAATACAATTGGCTCCGACAGGGCAGCACGACTGGCCCTTAAATGTACACAGAGAGCTAACCATAATAATATGCATGTAAGGTTCAAGGTGGAGGAGAGATCGACTTCATTACTTTTTTGTAAGTGTTGATATGCTGAATGTACTGAGGTGTCTGTTTTTAAACTACTAGCACACAGCTCGGACACACATGCATACCCCTCAAGACATGTCCTCAAAGGTCTCTTTACAGTCCCAAGTCCAGAACAGATTATGGTGAGGCGCACAGTACTACATAGAGGCTTGGCTACATTGAACTCTATTCCACATCAGGTAACTGATGCAAGCAGTAGAATCAGATAAAACATTTAAATAAAAATATATATACACCTTATGGAACAGCGGGGACTGTGAAGAGACACTCAGACGCATACACATCAGACACTCTACACACACATATGCATGGATGTTGCATTGTAAATATGTGATAGTGAAGTAGTGGCCTAAGGTAACACACAAACACATCACTAAGTATCACTCTTCATTTTTTCGAGCATGGTGGTGGCTGCATCATGTTATTGGTATGCTTGTCATCGGCAAGGACTAGTGAGTTTATGAAAAAAAACACGTAATATAGCTAATGCCAGACAAAATTGTTTAACGGATTTTCCCTAGAAAAGTGTGGCGAGCGAGCGCATGTTTTATTTTTTAAAAATTAAACAATAAATAAAAACAATTAAGTGGATTAGGAATAACAGTGCTTTACCACATTGTCCCCGACACTTGTGCAGGCCCTAGGCCTAATGTGAGCTTCAAGAGTTATATTATTCCATGTGAAAACCTACACTATTTTTCTTAAAAATAATTAAAATGTTACAATGTTATAACCATGAGAAATTAAACACAGTGGGAAGTATAACTTGTGACAGTTAATTTATTCCTGATAACATTTTTTTTTAAAGTTCAATCTAATCTCGTTATTTAATGTGATGTATAGGGTAATAGAGTAGACTATTAAAAAAAATTATATCTAATTCAAGAATGATTGCCAAATAATTGTAATCAAATTAAAATGTTGAAGTATAATAATGAGTTCATTACCTGAATGCATATCTATAGCCTATAGGCGTTAACAAAATATTCATAGAAATATGATTAGGCCTCTCATAGACTAGGCCTTGTAGAAAGAGGGTCAATTAAGTTAGGTCTGCCAAATTAATGTAGCATTGGAAAAAATACAAATCCAGCCATAGGCTATACTCTATCATCAAAAAATGTTTTTGTATAACATGCTCAATTAGAAGCAAATCTATAAAGAGCAAGCTTGACTAAATTCCAGCTCAGTAACTTTGCTCACGACATCCTTCTTGGATTGTCTCGTCTGGCTTCCACAAAAAGCCCCCACTTTGGAGCCAGTCGGTCACATCATTGTGGAGCTGCTGATCTGCATGAAGTGTGTGCGTGCGTGCCACTGGCGATGTACTTTGCTGGACATGCTAGCTGTTTTCGGCGGTGCATCATCACTTCAAACGCATTCCGTTTAATTTAGATTTTTGCGGGGTGTGGAGGAAAATAAGGTGGGTCATACGTTAAACAGTAATTCTACTTTGTCCAGCTTAAGCACAGGCAAAATCCTAGAGGAAAACCTTGTTCATTCTGCTTTCCAACAGACACGGAGACATTCACCTTTCAACAGGACAATAACCTAAAACATAAGCCCAAATGCTCAGTGTTGCTGAGTGGCCTAGTTACAGTTGACTTAAATCTGCTTCAAAATCTATGGCAAGACTTGAAAATAGCTCTCTAGGAACCAACTTGGTAGAGCTTGAAGAATAAAAAAAATTAAACAATGTATAAATATTGTACAATCCAGGTGTGCAAAGCTCTTAGACTTACCCAGAAAGACAGCTGTATTCGCTGCCAATGTTGATTCTAACATGTATTGATTCAGGGGATTGAATACTTAGCTAATCAAGCTATTAATTTTGTTTAAGTTGTATTTATTTTTTTATCTGTAGATCATTGACAAAAAATGAGAAATACATTTTAACCCCACCTTGTAACACCAACCAATTTGGAAAAAGTAAAGGGGTGTGAATACTTTCTGTAGGCACTGTATGTGGCGTGATGCACTTTACAGGGACCACTTTTGGCTCGTGAGTCAGTGCTACTTTCAGAACTACTGGCTAAAAAGTATGCAAAAGTATTGGAGAATCTCTTTAAGCTGGCAGGAGAGGAGAGGCTGCAGGAGAGCTCAGTGGCCCCACCTACACACCTATTGTTAGATTTAAGAATATGAGTGTCTGAAGAAGTCATGTCAAGGTAATGGCAAAGTCGTCATGTTTTTCCCACCTCCTAGATTTAACGTTTGTTTATTTACCCTAAGCTAGGGGGGCGGAGAGAAGTAGAGGTGGGAGTGGAGAGGGGGATAGAGGGCCACGGAGTGGGAGATAATTATGAAAGGTTATAAGAGTAGGTGTTAGAAGAGGGAGGTGCTGAGGGCGAGAAAGGGGAAGAGAGTCTGTTTGCAGGCCAGAGAAAAAGCATCAAGATCCAGGGATGAGACACTTGCTCTGGAGATTGCATCAGTTGTGGCTTGAGCACAGGCTCTGTCACTTCAAAGAGAGGGAGTGAGGGAGATGGAAGTAGAAGTCTGTGCAGGGCAGTTTCTGTGAGAGAGGGAGAAACCAAGATAGTGATAGTTGAAGGGAGATGTAAAACAGACACACAGGGAGATGTAAAGGGGTAGATAATGTGATTATAAACCTTATTTTGCTTTATTTCTATTGGGCTGTCTCATGTGTATGCTAGGTCCTCAGTCCTCTCATATCAGCTTGATTTTGGGATGTTCCATGTCCACCTCATTGAGTGTCATCATGGGATGTGTTTATTATGGAGTAAGATGGATTCATCTAATCTGTTCTAACACTACCATCTTCACTGCAAATCCATGTTGAACCAAAACAAAAAGCCCAGATTAGTACAAATAGACAAGACCGTAAAACAGCTTATTATTAGCAGCGACACTCTGTCTGCTTTGAGACTAATTTTAAAACACAATTCAAAAGAAGCAGCGCCTTTATTGTGGGAGTGTCTGTATTTTAATATAAAAATGATAAAAATAGATGTTATGACTGTCAATCTAATTTCAATGTAGCAGTAGGCCTATAATCCCAATGGGAGTCCTATCAGTCCTTCTGATGACAACACAGCCTTGGCTTTTTGTTCTATTTTGTGTGTGTTTTGTGTTTTATCTTATGTAGGAACCTTAACAGTGCCAATCTCAAGGGGACCGTTTTACTTTTGGTGCTAAAAATAAGAAATTAGAAAAAAATCCTTTGTGGGCCGTCACTGCAGACTCCGAAATGAAGGTTTATGGAGGCACACCAGGCTGCAAGGTGTGTGTTAACTTTGTGGCATTTGAAGTGTGACACCATCTCAAGCCCCTCTGCAGCAGTAGACAAGGTGCAGACACACACACTCACACACACCTCCCAGTACCCATGGGTTCAGTCTGGAGTCTGTTTTTCAACATGCCTGCCCTGAGCCCAGTGTTATGTAGTGTGATTGCATGTTTCAGACCGACCAAGCATTCTACAGAGAGACATACATGACCCTGGGGGCACTGTTACCTATACTACCAGACACTGGGGACACTGCTTCCTCTGCTACCTGTTTACCAGCCTCTTCACTGCACAAACTGGTCTTAGTTTACAGATCTGAGGTCATGGCAAAAACTGTCTACAGAATAATGCTGGTAACAGAATGTTTATATTTGCAACCTGAATAACCTCAGAACATCTCTCTCTCTCTGTGCCTTTGCCCTCTCTTCTTTAGCCTTTACTATGGTATGATACACTAGATGGGTCTAGTTCATACAGTCTTAATCGGTCCTAATGGATGCATGGTAGTGATGGGGAGGGAAAATTATATGATATATCGATATTTGAGGCAGATGTATTGATAAAACAAAAGTTGTATATATATATTTTTATACTATAGCTAGCTGGCGCTAGACGACTGTACCTGCTCCAAAACGACGGTATTTTTCATTCTATAGCTTGTTCTCCATCTTCTTTTTAAATAGTTAGCCAACATGTTTTCAGCACTTTTTTCTGCTGCTTTTTCCATGACATAGCTTTCAGTTGGTTAGTCTATGATCCCTTATTGATGTCACTTGTTAAATCCACTTCAATCAGTGTAGATGAAGAAGAGAGGCGATAGGTTAAAGAAGGATTTTTAAGCCTTCAGACAATTGAGACATGGATTGTGTATGTGTCATTCAGAGGGTGAATGGGAAAGCCAAAAGATTGAAGTGCCTTTTGAATGGGGTAGGGTAGAGGGTGCCAGACGTACTGGTTTCTGTCAAGAACTGCAATGCTGCTGGGTTTTTCCACGCTCAACAGATTCCCGTGTGTCTCAAGAATGGTCCACCACCCAAAGGATATCCAGCCAACTTGACACAACTGAGTTAACATGGGCCAGCATCCCTGTAAAACGCTTTCGACACCTTGTAGAGTCCATGCCCCAACGAATTGAGGCTGTTCTGAGGGAAAAAGGTTGTGCAACTCAATATTAGGAAGGTGTTCCAAAACAATATGTTTGGAACATCAAATTGCAATAAAATAACAGTATCGAATCACAATACATATCATATTGCCATCTAAGTATTGTGATAGTATCGTATTGTGAGGTCTCTGGCAGTACCCTGCTTTAAATCAAGGTTTATATCTGCATACAGTCATACCATTTCATATTGCGGGCATAGACTTGGCTGCTTTTCAGACTTTAGGGGGGTTTATGTCTCTAGCTCTGCCTATCTTTTCTTTCATGCTTCTCTCTCGGTTTCTACCTGCTTTCTGTGACTTTCTTGTAGCACCCCATTCATGTTCCTCTGACACCCCTCTCTCCTGCTTACTGCCCCCTCCTTCTCTTTCCTCCCATAATCTGTCTTCCTCTTTCCGGCAGCTCTCCCCTCATGTCTTTTGAGCACCCCTCTCTTTTCTACATCCCTCTAGGGTTGGGCGATATTAGACATGATAGACATCAGTTGTAGACGGTGACGACATCATGAATTGGCAGGTGATGGTGACAGACGGTGGTTTAGCCTATTTGAACTTGGTAGCGCACAAGTGACGTTCCGAGTAATTTGCCTATTCCTATTTGCTGTAGCCTATTTCAATAAATATGTTTTAATATAGCCTACAGAACACAAGAGAGGAATGTAGGCCAGACAGAGGGGAGAAGCCCACCAAAGCAGCGCAAAATGTCCAGTCAGAAAGATATTGTTTCTCTCTCTGTCTGATGCATGGGCATTAGGCTATAGCCTAAACCTTATAAGTATTTATTTTTATGTAGCCTATGTTCCCTTCTCTCCTTCATTTGATATGAATATGACTGAAGGCTGCGCTTCATTGTTTTATGAATAGCTTTCTACAGATCAAACAAGGAATGTAACGGCATTCCATCTCAAAGTAATTTGAATAGCCTAAAAAGTTAAGTAGCCAGAGCAATAAAAATGAGACAAATCAAACAATATCAAAAGCTGATAGAATTTTAATTTTTTTACAAGTTTAAGCTTAAGAAAGAAATGATCCATGCGAGGGTGAAAGCCAAATGGCCAATAACCCATCCTCATTACTCCTACTGGCCTATCATACTAGCTTTAAGACATGTTGAAGTTATGAACAGTAGCATATTTCCAAAATATTCTAGCCTATGAAGGTGTTGTCATAAAGTTGCATTAGATTTCGCGCTGTAGCCCAACTGTCGTTTTAGCTGAGTCTTTGTTAATTATTGTTATTCTTTTCACCAACAATTTTTTTGGGGTGGGCAGTGGCCAATGGGGTTGAAAGAATCATATATCTCACAATGTTTTATGGGTACATAATCACAATAGGAGAAAAGTTGACATCGCCCAACCCTACATGCCTCTACCTCTCTGTTTTCACTCCAGAGCCTCTTCAGGAAGGAAGAGAGTGAGTGACCCTGGCTTCAGTGGCATGTCCTGTGTTTGGTGTCACAGGCCAGCGTGCTTAGTGACCGCTTTAGCTGCTAATCTATCCCTGGAGAGGACGTTGTTATGCAATTCACATTCGTCTCTTCTCAGGTGCAGGGATATGTGTGTGTGAAGGGGGTCTTGCCCGCCTATGCAGTGATAGCGGAAACCCTGCCAACTCCATGGTAAAACCAGGCAAATCCCACTAGTCTGCGAGTGGCTACTCTAATCATCCTAACCTTCCATTAGGACCAGTCATCTGTGTCATATTATCAGATATCGATATTTAATAAAACCCCTACTCAAAGCTCCATCTTCCCATAAAATATCTCCATACCTACCCCGAAGTCCTGTCCTGGTGTCTGGCCGCAAATCACCCCCCCTCCGCGCCCCTGCGTTGGTCCTAGCGCAGCGTTTTTCTCTAATTGAGTTCCGGGTCTGATTTAATGTCACGTCAGACCCTGAGACAGAGGAGAGCTGGAGTTGGGGGAAAGGAGGAGTGTGTGTGTGTGTGTCCCTCTCCATGTCTGCTCTGTCTGTATTCTGTAAGACGCTTGACTGCGTCTTTACTTTTATAGTGTGCTGGCTGATTCAGGCGGTCTGTCCTTAGTTCCCATCACAGAGAGGGTCACTGAGGAGAACGCTCTTCTGTCACTGAGTTACAAGGTATTGGACAACCACCTCTTTAACATGGTTTGTCTTTGTTGTGCAGTGCATGTCTTTTTTGCTGTGTGTAGGCCTAAATATTGCCCAGATGGGTGCTGATTGTAATTATCTAAATGTTGCTGAAAACCTGAACAGGATGTTAACACATGCCCAGAGAGTTGGATCTGATATAGGATCAGCTTACGCTCCCCCAATCCTAATAATGACCATCAGGGGCAAAAACATTATACTGATATTAGATCAGCTCCTAAGGGCAATGACATCTTCCCACCCCCTTTTTTTGACCTCAGAACAGCCTCAATTTGTCAGGGCATGGACTCTACACGGTGTCGAAAGCGTTCCACAGAGATGCTGGCCCATGTGCCTCCAATACTTCCCACAGTTGTGTCCAGTTGGCTGGATGTCCTTTGTGTGGTGGACCACTCTTGATACACACGGGAAACTTAAGTGAAAAACCTAGCTGTGTTTCAGTTCTTGACACAAGCCGGTGCCCCTGGCACCTACTACCATACCCAGTTAAAAAGCACCTACATTTTGTGTCTTGCCCATTCACCCTCTGAATGGCACACATACACAATCCATATCTCAACTGTCTCAAGGCTTAAAAATCCTTCTTTACCCTGTCTCCTCCCCTTTATCTACACTGATTTGAAGTGGCTTTAACAGGTGACATCAATAATGGATCATCGCTTTCACCTGGTCAGTCTGTCATGGAAAGAGCAGGTGTTCTTAATGTTTTGTACACTCAGTGTACTCCATTTGGCACAGCTGGGTAAGTTTGTTCTCACTTTGTTCTAAGATGCCTTTTTGCACATCAGCAGAACCTGCCCTCATTTCCATTTCCCTGTATAAAGAACACTCCCCTCCACCTTGAGAACCTTGGATCCAGCAGACCTTTGTCCACACTCCTCTCCTCTACTGGTTGTACCAGTCATAGAAATAGAATGAATAGGACGGCTTGGAACCTCTAACCCTGGCAACTTGAATGGGAATGCCTGTTCTATTCATTGTATTTCTACGGTACAAGTGTCCTCTCCCCTTCTGCTGACTGGGCTGCTTGGGCTATGCATGGTACAGTTGTCCCTTTATTTGATTTGCCACCTCAGTGAGGCTGGCCGGGTCCTCCGTGGGTCCCTGCTGGTTCTCTGCTGGGTCCCTGAGTCACAGGCAGGGGCCATTCAGGGTCCAGGGCCACAATAACACTCACTGCCAGCCTGCCAATTGTCAGCTGCTGCTGCCAACTTTCCAGGTAAAAGTGGTCAATGGCCTGCAGTTGTCAGGATATTAGTGTTAAGGGGATTTGAACTTAGCGCCTCTCTGTTACCTGAATGCCATTATTAGTGGGAGAGGCAAAGTGTTTTTTATTTAATGTTTTTATATTTTGTGAACAGACTTATTGAATGTTAGCTACTGTGAGCTTCAAAAGTATTGGGACAGTGACATTTTTTGTTTTGGCGCTGTACTGCAGCACTTGAAATTATACACAGTCTGTACTTTAACCTCATAGACAGTCATCTTTCATTTGAGGGTTTCTTTCATCCATATCGAGTGAACCTTTTGACAAATTACCGCACTTTTTGTACATAGACCTCCCGTTTTTAAGAATAATGTTTCGAGACACTTCTACATTTTAATGTGGATACTGCCATGATTACGGATAATCTGGAAGGAATTGTGATTAATGAGTGAGACATTTATAGACGAACAAATATCATACCGCCAAGACAGGCTGATTTCTCACCATTACAATAACAAGGGAAGTTAGCATTTTTGGGGGGGGTATGATATTTATACTAAACTTTTGACAACTTTAATACACTTGAATTTGTCATATTACTTTTGTTCCCTTAAAATGGGGGGGGACTATATACAGAAAGTGCTGTAATTTCGAAACAGTTAAATACCCTCAAATTATAGCAGACATTCTGCACTTTAACCTCAGTCATTGTATCATTTCAAATCCAAAGTGTACAGAGCCAAAACAACAACGTGTCACTGTCACAATACTTTTGGCGCTCACTGTATATATCCTAGTAGTAATATTCATATTATGTGGCTGTACATTGGTAGAGTATGCCCATTCCTGCCCTTTAAATGAGAATCCTTGTAAGGGCCCCGGGACAGGTTAAA
This sequence comes from Salvelinus alpinus, assembly GCF_045679555.1. Classification (NCBI taxonomy): domain Eukaryota; kingdom Metazoa; phylum Chordata; class Actinopteri; order Salmoniformes; family Salmonidae; genus Salvelinus; species Salvelinus alpinus. The sequence continues at coordinate 25,659,638 of NC_092093.1, read as the reverse complement.
GTTAGGCTACTATGCTGGTTTAGCCTGTATCTGGGGCTGTCCTGTATTAGTGTGCTGTTTCCCTGGGCCCTGTGAGTTCTGTAGCTGCCAAGTCTGATCCTGTCTGTCTCCATATGACGTCTGATCCCCTAAATCGCTGCGTCACGGTGCGGTCCAGGCACTCAGCTGTCCCCCTCGGGCCGCCTGACCAGCTCACACTAATCCCCCCCCCAGCCCCACACAGGGCTAAATACGCACACTCACGCTCTCCCCTATTGTGTGTGTGTGTATACAGTACCAGTCAAAAGTTTGGACCTACTCATTCAAGGGTTTTTCTTTATTTTGACTTTTCTACATTGTAGAATAATAGTGAAGACATCAAAACTATGAATTAACACATATGGAATCATGTAGTAACCAAAAAAGTGTTAAACAAATCAAAATATATTATGTTTTAGTTTCATCAAAGTAGCCTCCCTTTGCCTTGACAGCTTTGTACAATCGTGGCATTCTCTCAACTAGCTTCATGAGGAATTATTTTCCAATAGTCTTGAAGGAGTTCCCACATGCTGAGCACTTGTTGGCTGCTTTTCATTCACTCTGCGGTCCAACTCATCCCAAACCATCTCAATTGGGTTGAGGCCAGGTCATCTGATGCAGCACTCCATCACTCTCCTTGGTCAAATAGCCCTTACACAGCCTGGAGGTGTGTTTGGGGTCATTGTCCTGTTGAAAAACAAATTATGGTCCCACTAAGCACAAACCAGATGGGATGGCATATCGCTGCAGAATGCTGTGGTAGCCATGCTGGTTAAGTGTGCCAGACAGTGTCACCAGCAAGCACCCCCACACATCACACCACCTCTTCCATGCTTCACGGTGGGAACCACACATACGGCGGTTGGAACCAAAAATCTCAAATTTGGACTAATCGAACCAAAGGACAGATTTCCACCTGTCTAATGTGCATTGCTCGTGTTTCTTGGCCCAAGCAAGTCTCTTAACTTCTCACGAGTCAGCAACCCTGATCCGGTAGCACCCCCCAACTCACCCCACTGATTAGCACAGATAGCATAGCGTCACAAGTAACTTGTAGCATCTAAATATCATTAAATCACAAGTCCAAGACACCAGATGAAAGATACAGGTCTTGTGAATAAAGCCACCATTTCAGATTTTTAAAATGTTTTACAGGGAAGACAGAATATGTAAATCTATTAGCTAACCACGTTAGCGGAGGACACGATATTTTTACCAGGCAGATTCGGCTAGGCGCCCACGTCCAGTTCACATGCACAACAGATATGATATAAAATCGTAAATTGGGTCTTACTATGGCTGATCTTTCATCAGAATGTTGATCAAAGTGTCCTTTGTCAAGATGAGTCGTTGGTTCCGTTCAGAAATGTTCTTTTCCCACTGCATTTAGCACAGGTACCGGCCGAGTGGCACGAATTTCTCAAACGTAAATACAATCCGACAACGGTACACCGAAAAACCCCCGGAAAATTCAAATAATCTGATTAAACTATATTGAAAAAACATACATTACGATGATATGGTCACATGTATCAAACAAAATTCGACACGGAGATAGTTTGCATACATAACGCCAGCAAAACAGTACACCAACGCAGCTCAAATTCGAGCGATTCAGTAAACCGGAAGTTGTCGGTCACGCCAAAGAATTGGGTCCTATTTCACGTCAGTCCCAGATAAACAAAGAATTTCTCCTCTGACGTCATCTTGACAACCAGAGGAAGGAGAACGAGGTGTGTTTCTGGTCATAGGGGGCACGACCATATATAGGCAGAGCTTTGAAGCCAGCATAACACATCTTGATTTTATGTTCTTGGTCATGGAAAGTGCTGTTGAATGACTTCTGTATCACTCAGAGACAAAATTGAAACGGATTTAGAAACTAGAGATTGTCTTCTTTCCAATGGTATGATTCATATGCATATAGTAAGAGCAATGATTGAATAAGAGGCAGTTTAATCTGTAGAGCAAATTATGCTAAAGCGAAAATATTACCTCCAGTATTCTCAAGAGGTTAATATTGGTGTCCTTTAGTAGTGGTCTCTTTACAGAAATTTGACCATGAAGGCCTGATTCACGCAGTCTCCTCTGAACAGTTGATGTTGTGAAGCATGTATTTGGGATGCATTTATTTGGGTTGCAATTTCTGAGGCTGGTAACTAATGAAATTATCTTCTGCAGCAGAGGTAACTCTGGGTATTCCTTTCCTGTGGCGGTCCTCATGAGAGCCAGATTCATCATATCGCTTGGTTTTTGCGACTGCTCTTGAAGAAACTTTCAAAGTTCTTGAAATGTTCCGGATTGTCTTAAAGTAAGGATGGACTGTCGTTTCTCTTTGCTTATTTGAGCTGTTCTTTCCACAATATGGACTTGGTCTTTCACCAAATAGAGCTATTTTCTGTAACGCATTAAGAAGGAAAGAAATTCCACATTCACTTTTAACAAGGCACACATGCTAATTGAAATGTATTCCATGACGCTTTTTGAGAGAATGCCAGGAGTGTGCAAAGCTGTCATCAAGGCAAAGGGAGGCTACTTTGAAGAATCTAAAACATAAAATATATTTTGATTTGTTTAACACTTTTTTGGTTACTACATGATTCCATATGTGTTAATTCATAGTTTTGATGTCTTCAATATTTTACTACAATGTAGAAAACAGTAAAACTAAAGAAACCATTGAATGAGTAGGTGTCCAAACTTTTGTCTGTTACTGTATATGTGTGGGTGTGTAACCAAAGCTGTTATCAAGATCTCTGTATTTGTATTTCCTCCCCATCTAATCAAGGGGTACAGGCCTGTGCCCCTGACTACTGCAGTAATAGATTGTATAATGCAGGCCGACATACGTTTCACTCCAGTGAGGTTGTAGACGGTGCAGTGGCAGCAGGCTATAGGCCAAAATAAAATGGTTGGACTAGTCTTTAGAAAAACAGTCTGGTTATTTATTTTTTCATCCCTTGTCTGTGTAGTCTGGTCATGCCTCTACAAAGTGTCATCATCACGGTGAAAACCTAATGAGCTTTCTTTGCCTGCCCTGAGGCCCCCACATCACCTGGTGACTTTGTAGCCTGATGATGGATAGGGGTCCTTTCAGCTGTGTGTGAATGGCCTGCCCTACAGAGACCTATCATTATAAGGACCTACAGTTCTATCTCCAGCCCTAAAGCAGCAGGCCTGGTCTCATTGTGCTGTGGCTCCCCTGTGGGTGTGTACTGGGGACAGGCCTATAGTACTGCAGGAGGATTTATGTCAGAGTGAGTGGGTGGGAGAGCACTGTAAATCTAGCGTAGTGGACCCCTTATTACTCAGGCTTTAGACTGTGAGGAGAGGCTGTAGAAGGGATGGGTGTTCAGATGCTCACCTTTTGTGCCCAGCTGGAGGTGGAGATGATGGGTTTATGTATGTACAAATAGATACTAACAACACTGTGTTTGGGAGGGCTAATGACAGCTGGTGAATACATCCTTTTTGAAGGTGTGTTTGACTGAGTACAGTGCATTTGCTTGGACAGGAACTTAATCTGCACATTGTGTAGATCTGTTTTATAATTTTGCCTATCTTGTCTCTCAGTTGTATCTGAGCGGAGGTCATGACCCCAGAACAGGTTATGTTTTCAACTCTGACCTGTGTACACAGTGTGTTCTAGTGAAAGTGGTTCCTGTGCTATTTTGGAGTGCAGAGAGTGATGGAGAGAGAGAGAGAGAGCCTAGCGGGGTAATCTAGGTCTGAGCCCATAGGGGAGCTGATCTGATGGGCGTGCAGTCAGTGTAAGCCCTGATAAAGCCTGTTTGTACACGTGTGTGTGTTTTCCACGTGCTTTGGGTCTGTGGAGAGGTGCACCAAGCATGGGATTATACCTCTGGGAATAGGCAGTCACGCTACAGAAGACCAGACAAACAGGGAGTGAGAATGGGAGATTGAGGTAGGGAAAGAAGTGTGTTTTAGATGCATTGAGAGAGCGAGGGAGGATGGCAGAAAGTGGGTGATGCGGAGGCAGATGAAGAGAGTAAGAGAAACAGACTAGAGGGAGAGAAAGACAAGGATTAGAATGAGACCAAAGCAGACGCGCCATCGGTCGCACGTTCACCAACCCTCCTCCTCCTCAGAGTTACTACCTAAAGGTCAGAGCCGTGACGCAGATACAGTGCCGTACGACTCCGTCTATTCAGTGACATCTGGGTCAGTGCAAAAGCCCATATATCTGCGAGTCACTGTTGCCAGTGGGATCATCCATTTTGACTCTGTGGTCATCAAGCTGCACCGCTCCTACTCACGTCTACTAACGCTCTCATACTCGCTCCATCTCTTTCTTTCTCGCTCTGTCTTTCTCTCTCCCTCAAACTCTTCCCCCTTTCTGTGAGCGCTTCAGCCAAAGTAGCTAATCAGGCCCCACTCCATCATCATCACCCTCCCATCCTTCAGCCCTCTCTCCAGATTGAGTGAAGTTCTGGATGGGGGCAGGTGGGGTGCAAATGGTCCCTCTTGCTTAGAGTGTTCATGAGTATGGAGTATAACTTGAGAGTTAGCTTGTTGAAGCGTTTTAAAGAAGACAGACACTGAAGTTGTTCTGCCTCGCTCTGCTTCTGAGTGGCTCAGCATGATGAAAGGAAGTGGAAATTGATAAAAACTCATTATCTAAGACACTCAGGATATTAGGACTTGTTTTACGTCACTGGTGAAATTAGACTAACACACTTTCTGATTTATTTTATTCCAGTGGCTCTCTGGCGAAATGGTGCTCATGTAATTCTGAGTTCTCCTGTCTTGTGGTGTGTGTCTCAAGGTGGTGCTGGTGCGATGGAATGAGCCCTTTCAGAAGCTGGCCACTTGTGACACAGACGGAGGGATCTTTGTGTGGATCCAGTACGAGGGCCGCTGGTCTGTGGAGCTGGTCAACGATCGCGGGGCTCAGGTGGGATACACTATGGGCCAGTTTCCTGGACACAGAATAAGCCTAGTCCTGGTCTAAAATGGTACCCTATTCTCAAATAGGGGCCATTGGTAGTGTACTATATAGGGCAGTGTTTCCCCATCTCCAGTTCTCCAGTACCCCCAACAGAACACGTTTTTGTTGTAGCCCTGGAAAAGCTCACCTGATTCTACTCATTGAGGGCTTGATGACAAGTTGAATCGGGTGTGCTTGTCTGGGCCTACAACAAAATGTGTGCTTATATTTTATGTCATTTAGCAGATGCTCTTATCCAGAGGAACTTACAGGAGCAATTGTGGTTAAGTGCCTTGCTCAAGGGCACATCAACAGATTATTCAACTAGTCGGCTTCGGGATTCGAACGCTCTTAACCACTAGGCTACCTGCCGTTGCTAGGCTACCTTCTATTGGGGGTACTCGAGGACTAGATTTGGAAAACACTGATATAGGGAATAGGGTCCTATTTCAGATGCAGCCCTGTGCTAAAAAGCATGGTCAATGGAAATTCTTCATTGAGTACAGTATCTGACCTGTCCTCTCTGCAACCCCCCCCCCCTCCCCTTTTCCTGTAGGTGAGTGACTTCACCTGGTCTCATGACGGTACCCAGGCTCTCATCTCTTACCGTGATGGCTTTGTCCTGGTGGGCTCGGTCAGCGGCCAGAGACACTGGTCATCAGAGATCAACCTGGAGAGCCAGATCACCTGTGGTATCTGGACCCCCGATGACCAGCAGGTAACTAGTGTGGTGGCATATTTCTGCTTTACCAAATGAGGAGAGTTACAAACTTCACACATCAGTCAGAGTTATACTTAACTACATCTTTACTAATAAGAGCTTTGCAATAGCTTTTTTGACTTTCAATGATGCGCTATCTCTAATGAACCATTGAAAGTACCAACAGAAAAGTACAAAGATCTTTTATAGTCAAGATGCACCCCTCTCAACCTAAATGACGAACCACAGATCTTAGGAACAGTTCACAAAGGTTAAGATTTGTATGAAAGATATCTATAAAACATAGCAGACAGTTACTGCTGTGTCAACAGTTTTCATTGTAAAGACCAGTGTCTGGCCCTCCTACTCCAAACTGGAACCATCTCTCCCTGGTACGGTATAGAACAGAACCATTAGCTCATGTTCTCTGGAATGCTCTTTAGGTTTTATGACCCAAAGACATCGTAAATCTCCTCTGTCACTGTTATCTCATAGAGGCCCATTTTGAGTAGAACACACATGCAATAGTTAACAGAATATTCTATTCTGTCGAATAAAACAACCATTATAATGCAATACAAGCATTATAACATAATCTTGCATTTTTCCACGACATTTCCCCCATTTTGAGAATCTTCTAAACTTAAAAGAATATTACAGAATTTAAGAACATTCATTCACATAGAAAATACATATATTCTACATAAACCAAAAATCACAAAACAATAACTCATTGCATGGGATTCCTGCACATGACCAGCTTCTACAACACTAACTCAGCCTCATTCCAAGAAACTCAGCACTGTCTCTTATTTCAATCCCCAACACATTTTCTAAGCACTCTAGCAATTTGTCTGGGAAGGTTATGATCCACAGTCACCTGCACGAACCCACGAAGAAAAACAAAAAATACATACAGTTTATGAGATTCAAAGCTATAATTTCCATAGACGGTGAAAAGCACATGTTTAATGCATAATGCAGTGCATGCAACAATGGAGTTTAATAAAATAAGCTTTAGTTATCTATCACACTCCAATGGATCAGAATAGTATGTTGGAAATTACTATTTCCATTCCAGAAACTAAAATTAGCATATCTTGTTGTCCAAATCCAGGTAAAGACTCCTAGTTAAAATAAAATGTATCCTCTTGGTGCCTAATGAACATGACCCAAGATAAGCATCATGATTACACTATTTATAAGGCAATGCCTAGAGATCAAATAGATTAGGATCATTTTCACTCTCCAGATCAGAGTTCACCCATCTCCATTCACCATGGCATGCTTATAATAGTTTCAACATCTTTAGTTCATAACAACAATCCTTCAGTTTTAAAAATCATTCCATTTCCAAATAAAATCATAGTTAGAACCCAGTTAATTATCCAACCAAAATTTAGAATGACATTGCTCAGTGATTTCAAACTCAAAGTAAAAAAACTCAATTTAACACACATTGGCAGAATGTACATTTATATTAACATCCAGAATAATTATTCCATAATTCTACTATTAACATTTTCATCACGATTATAATACAGATCAGTATCTCAATGCATTCTTAATCTAAATTACTATAATTGTATGTGGTGTCGACCTCTACAATCAACCTGATACCCCAAAAGTCTAAACACATTTTTTTTTTTTCACCGTTGACCAACCCCCTCCTTCAGGCACTGATTCTTCTGGCGTCCTTTTCGTTCTTCTTCAGATAGCTTTACAGTTCAAAGTGGATGGTACATGATAATGTCCCAATTTCAATGTTTCACCTTAGACACCATCACCTTTACCACCCATTATGTCTTGTACATTCATCAACCAGTATACCAGCAACATAAGAGAAGTTTAGAACATATTTCTCTCCATGCTCACTCCACATGGACTCCTCTCACACTCCTGAGAGAAACATGAGAGAAAAGCAGTTGATAGCTTAGATCGGATACTGTACACCGATTTCTGGCTCGGCTCCTTTCTCTCGGTAGAAGTGGTTCGGACAAGGCCTTATTCAACGCCTTTGTCACTTTTCTTCAGCCAGTTAGAGGGGGTTTTGAGGTACACACACTGTTCGGTCCAATTATCTCTTCCATGCATTAAGTCTGTCACTTTTCACGATAACCTCGAAAGAACAGATCAGAACAACAGTTTAGTTCAGTTCATTAACTACATGATAAATTATTACTTTTACCAATTATTCTTAATACAAATGTCTAAACATATGTTAAAGAGAATAACAACACATTCTATTGAAACTATTCTTTCAAATTGGCTTATACTCCCCATCACACTGTCAACTCCATCGTAGAGCCAAAGGATCAGGAAGTTAGACCTATAACCCATCGGGAATAGAACAGAACAAACAACACAACAATACACTCCTTCACATATCACTCAAGGTGTGTAAACTTCAATCCAAAACCTCAAAGAACTGAATCCAAAACCTCAAAGGACTGTATCCTCCCCCATTTTTAACACATAACTCTCCATGAGAGTAATGTATAAAACAACACTACTACTGGTCAAAAGATAAAACAACATTTCAAATAACCTAATCAAATTAAAATCACTACTCTGAAAAACTCCACAAAGAAAAATGATTTTACCCATATGGTCATAGGAAAATAGACTTAAAGCAGACTACCCTTAGTCAAAGGCAATGACCTCTCCTTCACATTGGTCCAAATTACAAATATGGCTAAGAACTATAAAAGAACTCCACAATAATTATCAATTTCACGAATTACCTTGAAATCAGTATTACAAATGACCTTAAATTCATTATCCAAATGGCTTTCCAATGAGGGTGATCAAGCCACAATGAAAAGTCATGATACGGGTCATAGGTCATACAAACCCTTCAAAGAAGTGTTTCTTACTATATTAGACAAATAAAAAAAATTTAAATAGTCAAACATTTCCTACATGTTGTATCCCAGGTTCCCAGAACATTCCTTTATCAAAAGAATTCACATGTTTAATTAAAACTCAGAAGAAAAAAAATTCCATGTGCATGTGTGCCCCTTTAAGATACCTTAGCACTAAGTGAAATGGAAAACTCTCCAAACCCAAAGGAAATTTAAAAAAATCAAACATAGTATTTTAAAAACACCAACATATAGTCATAACAAATGTGTGTGTGTGTGGGGGGGGGGGGGTGTATTTGCAAACCGTAAGGTAAGAACAAACAAAACATTTCCAGGCCTTTTCAATGTGGTAGTTTACGGCCTCAATCTCACTCACTCTCCCCAAGATTATAGTCCCAGGAAACATTTCAAAGAGAGACAATGAAACACCCATTTTCCCAGAAAAAACACAAAATACTTCTTAGCATTCATTATACTACACCGATTCAGAAACCCAAAAGTTAACTTATAAACACAACCTAATAATAATGATAATTCCACTGTACCTCAAATCATTAGTTTTAATCTACATCAATGTATATGTATGCTTAATTGAACATACGATTATCCTGATATCATTACTATCTAAATGTAATTATTTTTTCCTCTGTTGCAAATGTAGTACATTTCTCAGCGAAGGAATCAGTGAAATTCAATCCTAGGCATTTAATAAAATGTTGTTTGAGACGTGTTCTCCCATGGCTCCTTTAACATACATACTTTAGGTAACTTCCATCCGTCCCGGAAGAAAGAATCCTACTCAAACACATCAGATAATACAATGTTTAATTAAGCAAAATCAACACCTAAAATAAACAGTAAACAATAAACAAACCCATAACCCCTTTCCAGCAATCTAATCATTTCAACCTGTTGATATGTTTAGTAAAAACGATCCTGATTTTTAACAAATCTAAAATCTTTCAAAAGTTGGCGCTGTCTCATCAGCGTAAAGATTAAAACTAACTTTTTTCCACTCATATCTACAATGTTTGGATTCACCAAAGGTCAATACTGTTCAGCTCGTACATTAATGATCTTCCTTCTGTCTGTACAGGGTCTGAAGTTCCAATGTATGCAGATGATACAGTGATAAATGCATGCAAATAACAAACAACAAGCTACACAAGAACTCACTACTGTAATGGTTCAGATGACAAAGTTGCTCAGGGACTCATGTTTGCATCTTAATAAATAAAAAAACACAGTCTGCATGTTCCTCACAAAGAAAACAACTGATGCCCCTGAGACAGATGTCTATGTATCAGGGGAAAAGCTCCAGGTGGTATCTGATGCCCCTGAGACAGATGTCTATGTATCAGGGGAAAAGCTCCAGGTGGTATCTGATGCCCCTGAGACAGATGTCTATGTATCAGGGGAAAAGCTCCAGGTGGTATCTGATGCCCCTGAGACAGATGTCTATGTATCAGGGGAAAAGCTCCAGGTGGTATCTGATGCCCTGAGACAGATGTCTATGTATCAGGGGAAAAGCTCCAGGTGGTATCTGATGCCCTGAGACAGATGTCTATGTATCAGGGGAAAAGCTCCAGGTGGTATCTGATGCTCTGAGACAGATGTCTATGTATCAGGGGAAAAGCTCCAGGTGGTATCTGATGCCCCTGAGACAGATGTCTATGTATCAGGGGAAAAGCTCCAGGTGGTATCTGATGCCCCTGAGACAGATGTCTATGTATCAGGGGAAAAGCTCCAGGTGGTATCTGATGCCCCTGAGACAGATGTCTATGTATCAGGGGAAAAGCTCCAGGTGGTATCTGATGCCCCTGAGACAGATGTCTATGTATCAGGGGAAAAGCTCCAGGTGGTATCTGATGCCCCTGAGACAGATGTCTATGTATCAGGGGAAAAGCTCCAGGTGGTATCTGATGCCCCTGAGACAGATGTCTATGTATCAGGGGAAGAGCTCCAGGTGGTATCTGATGCCCCTGAGACAGAGGTCTATGTATCAGGGGAAAAGCTCCAGGTGGTATCTGATGCCCTGAGACAGAGGTCTATGTATCAGGGGAAAAGCTCCAGGTGGTATCTGATGCCCTGAGACAGAGGTCTATGTATCAGGGGAAAAGCTCCAGGTGGTATCTGATGCCCTGAGACAGAGGTCTATGTATCAGGGGAAAAGCTCCAGGTGGTATCTGATGCCCTGAGACAGAGGTCTATGTATCAGGGGAAAAGCTCCAGGTGGTATCTGATGCCCTGAGACAGAGGTCTATGTATCAGGGGAAAAGCTCCAGGTGGTATCTGATGCCCTGAGACAGAGGTCTATGTATCAGGGGAAAAGCTCCAGGTGGTATCTGATTTTAAGAACCACGGCATCATACTTGATTCCAACCTCTCTTTTAAAAAGCAAATAAAAAAAGGTAACTCAAATAACCAAATTCAACCTAGCTAATTTCCAAAACATATGAAATTGTTTAACTACAGAGGTAACAAAACTATACTTCAAATCTATGATACTCCCCCACTTAACATACTACCTGACTAGTTTGGCCCAAGCTTGCTGTTCAACATTAAAACCCATTCAGTCTGTCTGCAAACAGGCTCTCAAAGTACTTGATAGGAAACCCAATAGCTATAGAAAGCATAAGCTCCTGAGTTGAAAAAATCTTATGCAATACACTGACGCCTATCTTGTATTCAATATTCTAAATGTCCAGGCTCCCCCTCCACTCAGTACTTTTGTTAAGCAGAAAACACAAACCTTATGGCAGCAGATCCACAAGATCCACCATGAGAGATGACTGTATAGTTCCCTTAAGGAAAAGCACCTTTAGTCAATCTGCTTTCAGTGTGAGAGCTTCCCATGTCTGGAATACCCTGCCATTAGACACACACAACTGTGATTAATGTGCACTGTCCCTGTAAAAATAAAAATTAACTCAAACTGCAATCCACTTTAATGACCTGACATTGTTCCACGTAATGGAAACAGATTATATTGTTAGAATACATTAACTTCCTGCTCAAATTCACTGGTGTTACCTAAACAATCAAACCAAGAATCAATAATCATCAGAATACATTATCACAAAATGTTTCCTTATTCACACCTGAATCACTTACAGCCCAACATATCCCAGCGCTCACAACCAACTCTCCTATTTTTTACCAGTGGGTAAAAATATAACCCCTGCTCAAACAACATTCTGCCTTACCTCTATCGTAAGATTAAAACCAAACTTTACAACTTACTCTTCTCTTTCGGCTTCACACTTATGAATTGTCCAAGACTTTAAAAATAACATGTACAGCGCCAAATTTATTCATTCGATTTAGGTAACTGTCTCTAAATTTAATACTAAACCAGCTATTAAAACGTTCAGTTTATATCTTAAACACTAGCGATCGTATCTTTCCAGGCAAAACATACCAATAGTTGAATTACAATCAGAAACTCAGATTTTAGTCAGTGCATTGGTGCATAGGCTGGGAAACGAACACGGGCATCCCATGTGGCAGGCTAGAATTCTACCACTGAACCACCAATGCTATTTAAATGACTAAGACTCCCTGCAAATAAACCCACTTTACAATTGTCTGTAGTCGTAAAATCAGGCACGTACTACCGAGACAATTCCCAGAAAATAGCCCTAATTTAAAGGTCCAAGCGTTACTCCGGCGATGATTCTCACATGCCAAATGAATAGATTAGCAGTCAAAGAGTAAAATCAACCTTTATTGACTAGGAAACAGATCTTGCGCATTTTAATAAAAGTAGATTGTTTTCTCATGCAACGTATTTCAATTACTTTACTACATCACATTAATCACGCAACGATAATTAGTTTGATGGATACCCTAGGCTTTGTACGACATAAGTTACGTTGAGATTCCATCTTAATTCGCTCTAACTTTATGAAAAATGGTTTATTCAATAAATCCAGCAACTCCTCTCATACTGGGAAGAAAAAATAAAACCGTTTCAGACCTTAAGGGCAGTTTTATTTCAAATGTTGTACCCAGACGGAGATAATCCAATAAGCATTTATAGTTACATCGTTAGGGTAAGATAACCAAAAGTGGACACACTCTAATCAGTTTCTAGAGCACAATTGCCCAGATTTTTTCCGACAGTTTAATAGTGCTTAAAAGCTCATCTTTATCAAATTATCCATTAAAGATACCAACTCAAAACCTAAATTGTATCTAATTATATTGTCAGCATTACTTTATCAAATCTCTAGTAATCGATTATGCACACATACAATTTATCATATTTTCATATATTCACAGAATCCATATAAAACGTAAGAAGTTCTTAGGTACTCACACAGAACTTTAAGGATCACCCACACAGGATTGGTCAGATACTCCCACAGAACTGGTCAGATACTCCCACAGAACTGGTCAGATGTCCACACAGAACATCAGAACATAATTGAAAGGTTACCCACACAGTCAACCTACCGCGCTCACACAGAACGCTCCTACAAAGATTACCCACACAGGATTTCACACTCTGTCTATATGTACAGGGAAACCCATAATGTAATCAAAATATTACCTAGTGGTTCCAAAACAAAATACTCACACTCCAGGCTGTGTAAGGGCTATTTGACCAAGAAGGAGAGTGCTGCATCAGATGACCTGGCCTCCAATCACTCGACCTCAACCAATTTGAGAAGGTTTGGGGTGAGTTGGACCGCAGAGTGAAGGAAAAGTAGCCAACAAGTGCTCAGAATATGTTGGAACTCCTTCAAGACTGTTGGAAAAGCTTTCCAGGTGAAGCTGATTGAGAGAATGCCAAGAGTGTGCAAAGCTGTCATCAACGCAAAGGCTGTCTACTTTGAAGAATCTAAAATATATTTTGATTTGTTTAACACTTTTGATATTGTTTATTATTACGGTAAGTACCCTAGATTAGAAAAGTTTGAAATGAAATACGTTTGCTAATATGGCTACAACCATCAAACTAGGAGTAGTAGTTTAAAGGATAATAAACTGATGCACTTTAATGTTATAACCGTATCGTTCTGTTTAACCTGTCTAGGACTGGCGGAACCCTGTTCCGCTAGCGGAACCCCTCGCCAACAGCCAATAAAATTGCAGGGCGCCAAATAATACAAATCAACAGAAATCTCATAAATCAAATTTCTCAAACATACAAGTATTAGGCACCATTTTAAAGATACAATTCTCGTTAATCCAGCCACAGTGTCTGATTTCAAAAATGCTTTGCAGCGAAAGCTCCACAAACGATTGTTAGGTCACCACCAAGTCACAGATAAACCCAGCCATTTTTCCCGCCAAAGAGAGGAGTCACAAAAAGCACAAATAGAGATAAAATTAATCACTAACCTTTGATGATCTTCATCAGATGACACTCATAGGACTTCATGTTACACAATACATGTATGTTTTGTTCGGTAAAGTTCATATTTATATCCAAAAATCTTATTTTACATTAGCGTGTTAGATTCAGTAGTTCCAAAACATGCAGTGATATTGCAGAGAGCCACATGAATTCACAGAAATACTCATAATAAATGTTGATGAAAATACAGCTATTATACATTAAACTTTAGATACACTTCTCCTTAATGCAACCGCTGTGTCAGATTTCAAAAAAACTTTACGGAAAAAGCATAATCTGAGAACGGCGCTCAGAGCACAAACCAGCCAGAGAAATATCCGCCATGTTGGGTAGTCAACATTATTCATAAATAGCATTAGAAATATTAACTTACCTTTTATGATCTTCATCAGAATGCACTCCCATGAATCGCAGTTCCAAAATAAATGCTTGTTTTGTTCGATAATATCCAATTATGTCCAATAGCTTCTTTTGTTAGGGCGTTTGGTAAACAATACAAAAGCGCGATCTGGTCCATTCGGACGAAACGTTCAAAAAGTTATATTACAGGTCGAAGAAACTTGTCAAACTAAGTATAGAATCAATCTTTAGGATGTTTTTATCATAAAAGTTCAATAATGTTCCAACCGGAGAATTCCATTGTCTGTAGAAATGCACTGGAACGAGAGCAACCTCTCAAGTGAAAGCGCGTGACTGAGAACGAGGCTGTAGGCAGACCCCTTAGTAAAACAGCTCCCATCCGGCCCCCCTTCACATGAGAAGCCTGAAACCACGTTCTAAAGATGGTTGACATCTAGTGGAAGACCTAGGAAGGGAAAAATATCCCATATCCCACTGTGTATTCGATAGGGGTGAGTTCTCAAACTACAAACCTCAGATTTCCCACTTCCTGTTTGGATTTTTTTCTCAGGTTTTTGCCTGCCATATGAGTTCTGTTATACTCACAGACATCATTCAAACCGTTTTAGAAACTTCAGAGTGTTTTCTATCCAATACTAATAATAATATGCATATATTAGCATCTGGGACTGAGTAGGAGGCAGTTCACTCTGGGCATGCTATTCATCCAAAAGTGAAAATGCTGCCCCCTATCCCAAACAAGTTAAGCAATAAGGCCCGAGGGTGTGTGGTATGTGGCCAATATACCACGGCCAAGGGCTGTTCTTATGCAGGACGCAGAGTGCCTGGATACAGCCCTTAGCCGTGGTATGTTGGCCATATACCACAAACCCCAGAGGTGGCTTATTGCTATTATAAACTGTTTACCAATGTAATTAGAGCAATAAAAATAAATGTTTTGTCATACCCGTGGTATACGGTTTGATATACCACGGCTGTCAGCCAATCAGCATTCAGGGCTTGAACCACCCAGTTTAGAATTATCGTTATTGCATCTATTCCGGCAATTTAGTACGACATGGATTTTTGGCCATGTTGCCCAGCTCCAAGTCAGACTCACTGCTCGTCTACATGATCTGTCTTAGGGAGGTGTTTTTTGTTGTTCTCTGTGCTCTTACACAGACAACAGCTCAGTTCGACAGTCAGCTCAGTTTAGTTTGTTGGAGAGTTTGTTTCTGTCTCTCCAGCTGATCATCTCTCTAGCGCTGCGCTTTCATTATTTTTAGTAGACAGAAATATCCTAGACTAGATTCTAGGACCTAGACACATGTCCATTGTTTGCTGTAACATATGGACAATAAAAGTTGTATTCTATTCCAGATTCTAGGACCAAGATGACTTAACCATTGGTGTCCCTCCCTGGTTCTGTGTAACTGTGTTGTCATCTCTCCCCCTGCAGGTATTGTTTGGTACTGCGGACGGCCAGGTGATCGTGATGGACTGCCACGGGCGCATGCTGGCCCACATCCTGCTGCACGAGTCAGACGGCATTGTCAGCATGTCATGGAACTACCCCAGCTTCCTGGTGGAGGACAGCAGCGAGAGCGACACAGACTCTGAAGACTACACACCACCACAAGGTACACTGCTCTTACAATCCTTACCCAATCTACGCCCCAGTTACACCCCTTAGGCCCTAACCCACACACCTTTACAGATACAGTCTACCCCCCTTCCCAAACCTGAAAGGCACAAATCCCCTCCCTCCAGAATCCTCTGTTTATTCCCCCCTTCAAGCTAAAGTAACAGGCAGCCTAGGGTCACAGCAGGCACTCTACTCTCAATCTGTTGTCTTCCTGTCTCCTCATCAGGGTTATGCTTTACTAATCTGGCAGGACATAAATACTAGTACACAGCATGAGAGATTAATCCGCCATAGAATACAATTTTAATCTGTAATAGGTTTAGGTTCGTTGATAAGACACAATGCCTGTTGGGAGCAGAATTCCAGGGAAGCGTTGGGTCCAGCTGGGTACCTCCCTCTGTGCAGATGAAAGCAGATGTGTGGCCATCTGTTCTCCTCTAATTTTTCCTCCTCTCTTTCTCAAATTTTACATTATATTTCTCCTCCAGTGACCTGCTATGCCCTGTTTTAAGAAAGGTCAAATGGGGTATGATTGAGAGAAGTGACCCTGAAGCAATATAACCCCAACTTCCAATTTTAGGAAACGTGTATGAAAAGTTTGACATGCTTCATAGTTTATTTATAGAATGTAACTTTTTAATTATTTGATCACATGCATGTCATTTGTGACACTCACTTCACATGCACACTGCTTTGCTGCTTTTTTCCCTGTGGGCCAACTAATTAACGGTAGGAAATGGGACCGTGATCATTGGACTGCATCGAGCTCAGTCTATTAAAGCAGTCCACTCCCAGACTGTGGGGGAGTAGGGGACAGGGACTCAAAAGGCCACTAAAAACAAACGAGTGTGACCGAGAGGAGGGAGGGAACAGATAGACGTAGAAAGAGGGAGGGATAGAGCAGAGTAAGGAGTGAGGAGAGTAGAGGACACAGTGGGCGCGGGGAGGACGTGTGTGACATTGGGCTGATCTTTGTCACAGGAAATTCTAATAGCTGACTTGGTTTTGGGGACGGTGGCGGACAGCTGTCAAAGTCACACATCACCGGACCCCTGGTTGTGCATCACACTGCCACCCTAGTGACCGCCAGTCTGGGCCTTTGTCATGGAAACTGATTTATGGATAATATGGCTCCAAATGTCATTTTTTATATGGTGGCTCAGTGCAGCCCTATCAAAAAACGAATGGAATTCTGAGTGAAGTTCCAAAACCCATAACCCCAACCATATGGCTTTCAGGTCACATAGAATTAAATGTTACCTTCAATTCAGTCTTTTCACTGCAGTCATTTACATGTGGCTCTGTGCCATGGCAAAATTATTGCCGCCACGTGGGGAAAAAATAAATATGCAACATTAAATATTTCTGCGACGGTACAATTTGAAGATGCTAGAACAGTCCACATTTACTTTTTGTCTGCAAACAAAACGAGTAATGAATAGAAAAATCAGACTACACTAGAGTAGAATAGCTTCTGTTTACCTATTTGGCTTGTATGTTATATGCGAGAGAAATATTCCTCTTGAGGCTCATTCAAGTTACGAGTGCCATAGGGAGGGAAACATGCATTCTAACAAGCAGTCAGTGCACAACAATTCTTACTATTGCGGGGGAAACAGACGTTTTAATGGCCTTTGTTAAAAAGAGGGGGATCTTCCAGCTTTCCATTCCTACTTTATGTATTTCTTAACTCCTAAATATGGGCGAACTGCACCATTTTAAACCTGGTGTTTTTAGCAGAGGCGTGGTTAAGCACATTACTGCTCTGCAATTCGCTGTGAGTGCATAGGGGAGAGTGAGGCTAAATGCAACCCGGGTAACTTGGTGTAGAATGCCACCCTACCTAAATATATATATATATTTTTTTAAGTAACTTAAAAAATTGTGACGAGACATATTATATTTCTTTGTTGAGCAAGAGTAGTGGCAACCAGGGAAAGTGTTGTGGGGGAAAATTGTGACATGGAAGTAGTTTCTGTGAGAAGTACAGGCATGGGGCGTGTTACCCCGTGTTTTTTGGGACATTCAATTCATCAATAGGATGCTAACCAGTTATAATAAACTCAGCAAAAACAGAACCGTCCTCTCACTGTCAACTGCGTTTATTTTCAGCAAACTTAACGTGTAAATATTTGTATGAACATAAGAATCTTCAACTGAGACAGAAAATGTAATAACGTGTCCCTGAACAGAGGGAGGGGGGTCAAAATCAGAAGTAACAGTCAGTATCTGGTGTGGCCACCAGCTACATTAAGTACTGCAGTGCATCTCCTCCTCATGGACTGCACCATATTTGCCAGTTCTTGCTGTGAGATGTTACCCCACTCTTCCACCAAGGCACCTGCAAGTTCCCGGACATTTCTGGAGGGAATGGCCCTAGCCCTGACCCTCCGATCCAACAGGTCCCAGATCCAACAGGTTCCAGACGTGCTCAATGGGATTGAGATCCGGGCTCTTCGCTGGCCATGGCAGAACATTGACATTCCTGTCTTGCAGAAAATCACGCACAGAACGAGCAGTATGGCTGGTGGCATTGTCATGCTGGAGGGTCATGTCAGGATGAGCCTGCAGGAAGGGTACCACATGAGGGAGGAGGATGTCTTCCCTGTAACGCACAGCGTTGCGATTGCCTGCAATGACAACAAGCTCAGTCCGATGATGCTGTGACACACCGCCCCAGACCATGACGGACCCTCCACCTCCAAATCAATCCCGCTCCAGAGTACAGGCCTCGGTGTAACGCTCATTCCTTCGACGATAAACGCGAATCTGACCATCGCCCCCTGGTGAGACAAAACCGTGACTCGTCAGTGAAGAGCACTTTTTGCCAGTTCTGTCTGGTCCAGCGACGGTGGGTTTGTGCACATAGGCGACGTTGTTGCCGGTGATGTCTGGTGAGGACCTGCCTTACAACAGGCCTAAAAGCCCTCAGTCCAGCCTTTCTCAGCCTATTGCGGACAGTCTGAGCACTGATGGAGAGATTGTGCGTTCCTGGTGTAACTCGGGTAGTTGTTGTTGCCATCCTGTACCTGTCCCGAAGGTGTGATATTCGTGCTGTGCAGGTGTTGTTACACGTGGTCTGCCACTGCGAGGACTATCAGCTGTCCGTCCTGTCTCCCTGTAGCGCTGTCTTAGGCGTCTCACAGTACGGACATTGCAATTTATTTCCCTGGCCACATCTGCAGTCCTCATGCCTCCTTGCAGCATGCCTAAGGCATGTTCACGCAGATGAGCAGGGACCCTGGGCATCTTTCTTTTGGTGTTTTTCAGAGTCAGTAGAAAGGCCTCTTTAGTGTCATAAGTTTTCAGAACTGTGACCTTAATTGCCTACCGTCTGTAAGCTGTTCGTGTCTTAACGACCGTTCCACAGATGCATGTTCATTAATTGTTTATGGTTCATTGAACAAGCATGGGAAACAGTTTTTAAACCCTTTACAATGAAAATCTGTGAAGTTATTTGGATGTTTATGAATTATATTTGAAAGACAGGGTCCTGAAAAGGGGGAGTTTTTCTTTTTTTGCTGAGTTTATAACATTTAGGATCTACCTAATGATTAGCCCATTAGGGTAAATGCAAAAATTGGCAACCCCATGCTTCAGCCTATTTATTTCTAGCCACTATGCTGCATCAGATGAGCTACAGGTAATAATGTTTATTGCTAATAGCATACCTGATAATATGGACCATGCAAAGGCTATGTGCGTGGTCCAATATGTAAATCATTTTACCAATATAGCTAGGTTTCCATCCAATTTGCGACAGATTTTTATGCGAATATTCGATAATCTGCGTTAAACAATATGTACATTTTCCCACCAGGGATGTGTTTCTATCAAACCTACTTTTTGAGGATAAATGGCTGTGCGTGATCAGGTAGTGCACATAAAAATAACTTGCCATTAAATTCCCATATACCGAATGGAAAAATACAAGTTAAATCGCATTTTCAACTCTTCAGATGGTTTTGTCAGGAAAAACTGTTGCTTTATATAACTAATGTGCTACTCTGGTCTTGGCTCATGCTCTCTAGCCAACAGCTCACAGATACTGTGTGGGTAGGCTACCTACATTATGAGATTATTGCTAACAGTGATATTATTTATTTGTCAAACGGTAGGCAAGCATCGATCATCATGTCACCAGAATAAGACCCTCGATATTTATTGGAGCGTCAAGCTCATCACCTTATACATTCACTACCCTGTAAAGTTCATTATAACTTATTTCATATGTAGCCTAATAAACTGCGTGCTTTCCCCAATTGTAGTGGGTGGACCACACAAACATATCATCGTATGACAAAAAGATCCCACCACGTTGAACGAACAAACAAATTGTCTGTCGGCATTTATAACATTTTATCGGCATTTCATGTTTCCATCAGCCAGGTCGTGACTATTTTCATGCATCAGGTAAATCATCCGCATGAAATGGTTGGATGAAAATATGGTTTATGTTATTGGGCTCATTTCGGGAAGTGGAAATTGTCATTTAAATGGTGTCATCAGAATTTATTTTTCATTCATTTGGAGTAGAATATCATTTTTTAAAAGTCACCAGAACTGAGCTTCTCAGTCCTACATAAAAATTATCCAGGGGCCCCGTGACTTTCCCCCCCACTGCTTCAAATTTTCCATTTGAATCATAATTTTACCCTAATTCAATGGCTCTTGTCGAAACCAACTCCCCTCATCCCTCCAATGGCCTGGAAGCAGTACTGTACAGCCACAAGGTTACCAGTTTAACCAAGGGGCCGATATGTGATATAACTGTTTTAATAGGCCTTTGTTAGAAAGACTCTTGTGTTACACAAACCTGTCTGTTTCCTGCATCTCCCCTGGTCTTTGGTTTGGTAAGAATTTATTTGGTGGAACACCTCTCAGCCTCATTGGGAAGTGATGTGCATGATTAGCAGCTCACATAACGGCCTCCATTTTATGTGCACTGTTTTTTTAATGTTTTTTTTATTGCGTCTCGTTGGTTGCATCAATGCCTGGGCCAGCCTCCCCCGGTGATGTGTTTAGAGTCTGGTCAGTCGGTGTGTAGTAAAGTTCAAAAGTGCTTGCCTTAGCTGGAACGGTAATTATGCTCTAATTCACTCATTTAAAAAGTCACTGGTAATTGATTGGCGCTGAGAAATGATCTGCGGGAAGGGCAGGCTAGCGAACGACTCTCAAGGCGCTGGTTGAAGATGCCAGGCCTTCTACTGCTGCTGTCTGACTGCCAAGATTACATTGACATATTTGCTACACCATGACACTGTAGCATTACTTCTAACTAAACAATACAACCAGTACATCACACACTGTTTAGTACAGGGCTGGGTTTCCCAAAAGCATTGTAGCACTTAGTTTCAATGGCATTAAGATGATCTTAGTGCCACAATGTTTTTGGGAAACCCAGCCCAGGTCAGTTTCATAGCGTAGCACAATGCGGAGAGTAGGATGGAACCTTGACATTTTTTCCTGACAACGTGACCTGATAAGTTCCTCATGTTTAGTAAAACCTGGTCCTTCATCACTGATCGTATGTTCACATAAACCATGGACTAATACAGAACAGTCACGATAGTTGTCCTTAGTCCCTTTGAGGCACCCAAGATTTACATGGTGTACAAAGCAGCGGTGGCTGTGTTTTATGAAGGTGTGTTATTTATAGCCCTGAGAGAGTGGATGGATGGTAGTAAGGTGAGATGCATGGGTGTCTTTGTGCTTTTGAATAGGACACAGTAGAGATCACTACCCCAAGATTAATCACTAGGAGCAGCTGCCAAAGATGCAGAAATGTCCTTGTGTCCCACTACCCCTCCCTTATTACACACACACACACACACACACGGTGTCCCTCACTCTCAATCAATTTTATGGCCCACTGGAAATGCATATTGATCACACCATCCTCCGACTTGGTTGCTAAGAAGCTATCAACGTATAATACAGGGAATGCTTGCATTTGGTCTGAATTACAGAAAATATAAGAAAGAGCAATTTGTCTTAGTCGGATTGTCAGTTTCTCTGAAATAGAATCAGAATAGGATCGTGGTTGACCTGGTTTTGTATCACTCTGTTGACCTCCCCCTCTGTCTTTATCTGGTTATGTTTGGGTCTCTTTGTTTCTGTGGTTGTGTTGTGGTATCCCTCTCTCTGACCTGTTCTTGTTGTGGTCTTTGTCTCTACAGTCCAACGTTTGAAGCATCTGCTGACAGTCAGCTTCACCTCTGGAGACATCAGCCTGATGAACAACTATGATGACCTCTCTCCCACTCTAATCCACACTGGCCTAAAAGGTATGTGTGTTTGTATCAAGGTTATTATAGATTTAAAAATATATATTTTCTATTCGTTTTTAGATTTTTCAGTTTGTTTTCAGACCTGATTTGCTAGTTTGTATTTAGTTTCAGTTGTATAAAAGTTTTTCTATTTTATTTTTTCTATTATTAAGTTTTAGTTTTATTGTTAGGGTTAGAAAGCATGCTAGGAGCCAGGACCAGGCTAGGAGCTATTTGTGTTGTATAGTTTATTTTGTATTTTCAGGGGGGGTTGTTATCTGGGGGTGGGGGTTGTTATCTGAGGGGCAGCAATACATAAGGTGATGATGGGTCAGGTCATAGGTTAGGTTTAAAGAGGCAGTCAGCAGTTGCTACATCCATTGATTCTTGAAGGCTATAATTTATGTCTCGAGTGTAGTTTCGGCTGTTGTTCCTCATCAGAACCCCAAATATAAGCTTGTTTTACTACAATGTTTGTAAACAAAGTAAATGTAAACTCCCACGCCTCAAAACATGGTTAAAACTATAATTTTGATATCATGGATGGTCAGTCCTTGCATCCATAGCTCTGTCTATGAATTTTAAGTGGTTACATTTCTCCAGCCCCATCCCTCAGCTTTTTACCGAAGCAGTGGCGAGGATGATACTTTGTTTCAACTGCTGATTGGCCCTTTAAATTATAAAGTCAATCTCAATGTGACTGTGCTGAGTCTGGTGCAAAAAAATATGGTGGAAGGAAACTCGCCCATGTTTACACCAATCCAATGTTTTTTTTGGACATGTACAGTGCATTCGGAAAGTGTTCAGACCCCTTGACTTTTTCCACATTTTTCCACATTTTGTTACGTTAAATTTATTAAATATTTTTTTCCCTCATCAATCTACACACAATACCCCATAATGACAAAGCGAAAACAGGTTTTTAGACAGTTTTGCAATAAATAAATGAAATATCAAATTTACAAAAGTATTCAGACCATTTACTCAGTACTTTTGTTGAAGCACCTTTGGCAGCGATTCCAGCCTCGAGTCTTCTCGCTTGGCACACCTGTATTTGGAGAGTTTCTCCATTCTTTTCTGCAGATCCGCTCAAGCTCTGTCAGATTGGATGGGGAGCGTCGCTGCACAGCTATTTTCAGGTCTCCAGAGATGTTCGATCGGATTCAAGTCCGGGCTCTGGCTGGGCCACTCAAGGACATTCAGAGACTTGTCCCGAAACCACTCCTGCGTTGTCTTAGCTATGTGCTGAGGGTCGTTGTCCTTTTGGAAGGTGAGCCTTGTCCCCAGTCTGAGGTCCTGAACGCTCTAGAGCAGGTTTTCATCAAGGATCTCTCTGTACTTTGCTCCGTTCATCTTTCCCTCGATCCTGACTTGTCTCCCAGTCCCTGCCGCTGAAAAACATCCCCACAATGCTGCCACCACCATGCTTCACCATAGGGATGGTGCCAGGATTCTTCCAGACGTGACTCTAGGCATTCAGGCCAAAGAGTTCAATCTTGGTTTCATCAGACCAGAGAATCTTTTTTCTCATGGTCTGAGAGTGCTTTAGGTGCCTTTTGCAAACTCCAAGCGGGCTGTCATGGCTTTTACTGAGGAGTGGCTTCTGTCTAGCCACTCTACATTAAATGCCTGATTGGTGGAGTGCTGCAGAGATGGTAGTCCTTCTGGAAGGTTCTCCAATCTCCACAAAGAAACTCTGGAGCTCTGTCAGAGTGACCCTAAGGTTCTTGGTCACCTCCCTGACGAAGGCACTTCTCCCCCGATTGCTCAGTTTGGCCAGTTCTAGGAAGAGTCTTGGTGGTTCCAAACTTCTTCTATTTAAGAATGATGGAGGCCACTGTGTTCTTGGGGACCTTCAATGCTCCAGAAATTTGTTGGTACCCTTCCCCAAATCTGTAACTCAACACAGTCTTGGAGCTCTACTGACAATTCCTTATACCTCATGGCTTGGTTTTTGCTCTGACATGCACTGTCAACTGTGAATTCGGAAGCTTAGGTTGGAGTCATTAACTTGTTTTTCAACCACTCCACAAATTTCTTCTTAACAAACTATAGTTTTGGCAAGTCGGTTAGGACATCTACTTTGTGCATGACACAAGTCATTTTTCCAATAATAGTTTACAGACAGATTATTTCCCTTATGACTCACTGGAATTGTGATACAGTGAATTAGAAGTTTACATACACTAAGTTGAATGTGCCTTTAAACAGCTTGGAAAATTCCAGAAAATGATGTCATGGCTTTAGAAGCTTCTGATAGGCTAATTGACATAATTTGAGTGAATTGGAGGTGTACCTGTGGATGTATTTCAAGGCCTACCTTCAAATGCAGTGCCTCTTTGCTTGACATCATGGGAAAATCAAAACAAATCAGCCAAGACCTCAGAAAAAAAATGGTGGACCTCTACAAGTCTGCTTCATCCTTGGGAGCAATTTCCAAATGCCTGAAAGTACCACGTTCATCTGTACAAACAATAGTACGCAAGTATAAACACCATGGGACCACGTAGCCGTCATACCGCTCAGGAAGGAGACGCATTCTGTCTCCTAGAGATGAATGTACTTTGCTGCGAAAAGTGCAAATCAATCCCAGAACAACAGCAAAGGACCTGAAGATGCTGGAGGAAACAGGTACAAAAGTATCTATATCCACAGTAAAATGAGTCCTATATCGACATAACCTGAAATGCCACTCAGCAAGGAAGAAGCCACTGCTCCAAAAAAAGCCAGACTACGGTTTGCAACTGCACATGGGGACAAAGATCGTACTTTTTGGAGAAATGTCCTCTAGTCTGATGAAATATATTTGTTTGGCCATAATGACCTTCGTTATGTTTGGAGGAAAAAGGGGGAGGCTTGCAAGCTGAAGAACACTACCCTGACCGTGAAGCACGGGGGTGGCAGCATCATGTTGTGGGGGTGCTTTACTGCAGGAGGGACTATTGCACTTCACAAAATAGATGGCATCATGTGGAAGGACAATTATGTGGATATATTGAAGCAACATCTCAAGACATCAGTCAGGAAGTTAAAGCTTGGTCGCAAATGGGTCTTCCAAATGGACAATGACGCCAAGCATACTTCCAAAGTTGGCAAAATGGCTTAAGGACAACAAAGTCAAGGTATTGGAGTGGCCATCACAAAGCCCTTACCTCAATCCGATAGAACATTTGTGGGCAGAACTAAAAAAGTGTGTGCGAGCAAGGAGGCCTACAAACCTGACTCAGTTACACCAGCTCTGTCAGGAGGAATGGGCCAAAATTCACCCAACTTATTGTGGGAAGCCTGTTGAAGGCTACCTCGACACATTTGACCTAAGTTAAACAATTTAAAGGCAATGCTACCAAATACTAATTAAGTGTATGTAAACTTCTGACCCACTGGGAATGTGATGAAAGAAATAAAAGCTGAAATAAATCATTCTCTCTACTATTATTCTGACATTTCACATTCTTAAAATAAAGTGGTGATCCTAACTGACCTAAGACAGGGAATTTTTACTTGGATTAAATGTCAGCAATTGTGAAAAACTGAGTTTAAATGTATTTGGCCAAGGTGTATGTAAACCTCCGACTTCAACTGTAGATAGGTGTGTGCCTTTCCAAATCATGTCCAATCAATTGAATTTACCACAGGTGGACTCCAATCAAGTTATATAAACTTCTCAAGGATGATCAATGGAAGCGGGATGCACCTGAGCTCAATTTTGTTTGGATTTAGGCACCTGGGGGGGGGGGGGGGGATGGATTCTCACTATCTTCTGCTGTCTAGGCCTATATCACCCACATTGGTCAGTGGTGTTCTTAAGGGTAAGTGGTTTGTGTGTGTAAACTCTTTATGTATTCTCCTCTTCTCTGTGTGTGGTAGATGTGGTAGTCCAATGGTGTTCTCAGGGGGATCTCCTGGCCGTGGCTGGGATGGAGAGAGCTATCTTGCCCCCCGACTCCTCCTGTCTACCTCCCACCAGAAACGCCATCGTCAAGTTCTACAACGTCTGCGGGGAGCACATCTACACACTGGACACGCCTGCACAAGTAATAACACACACACACACACTTAGACCAGCTCCTGCGGCACAGATGACACACACACACACTCCAGCATCCACAACACATCTTCAGTACCACACACACACACACACACACAACACCTTACATTGGTAAACATACTATTGAGAAGTCACATCATATGCTATGAGTTCCATAGAATAATCACCATCCCCGTTCTCCCCAGCGTCCCATCACCACGCTGTGCTGGGGTCACCGGGACTCTCGTCTGTTCTTGGCTTGTGGTCCGGTACTCTACGTGGTGCGGGTGGAGCACCGGGTGGCCAGCCTGCAGCTGCTGTGCCAGCAGGGCATCGCCGGGGCGCTCCGGGAGGAGAAGGACGTGGCAAAGCTCACCATGCCCTCTCGTCTCTGTTCTTACGTCACCACAGCCTTCACACCCACCATCAAGGTACATGGTTTAGGGGATGTCACATACAGTATGGATATGTGTCTGGGAGGGTGAGGATGTGCTACTCTATGAAATGGGGAGGTTGAGGGTTCTGGTTTACCCACCTGGCAGTTTATACAGACTGACATTCAATACAAACAGTCATTCAGGGTCATAATTCCAGGGTAAGATAGAGGGTTGAAAAAGAGTTTAGCAAGGGATAAAATTGCTACTTGACTTGAGTCAGCACCAGGAGTCGCCGCTTTGTGCCAGAATGCTCCTCATCCATTCATCCTTTCTCTCTCTCTTGCCCTCTCCACCTCTAGCCCCCCATTCCAGACCCCAACAATATGCGTGACTTTGTGAGTTACCCGACGGCGGGGAACGAGCGGCTGCACTGCACCATGAAGCGGACGGAGGACAACCCTGAGGTGGGCGGGCCCTGCTACACCCTCTACCTGGAGTACCTGGGCGGCTTGGTGCCCATTCTCAAGGGCCGACGCATCAGCAAGCTCCGTCCCGAGTTCGTGATCATGGACCCCAAGACGGACGGCAAAGCAGGTGAGGTTATACTGGAGATACTGTGTGAGGAAAGTGTTGATGGTGTTTGTTTTGAAAATATCACATTGAAATCCTGCTCCATTATGACTGTTCTAACGATTACTTCTAGACGATGCTGTTGCTTTGGGAGCTGGTTCAGCTTCTCGTATGACTGCTTTTTACTTGAAAGTGTGAAGTCAGTATCTTCTTGTTAATAACTGTTAGTTACTCAAATATAATTTGTCAAAGTCTGCTGCCTAGCCAGAGTCTCCTTCCCTGCTCCTCCGGTACTTTTCTGTTCATATAACATGTAGGACTAACTTGTGGTGAAGAAGTTTCAGACAGTGTTGGTTGGCATTGAGTGTTCTCAGTGTTAATAGTCCCACAGCCAGCCAGCCAGCCACAGTACAGAGCAGACTGGGCCCATGTTAACTGCTTAATGGCCTCTGGTATCTACCATAAATCACCTCCCTACCCTCCCTCTCCACTGCCCTCTCCTGTGATAAATGAATCCAGCCATGAAATGTATGCAGCCCATTCACTCTTAAATGCTGATAAAATAAATGATCTTGACCTAAACTGGAGCCGTTGCGGTTCGGGGGCTCCATATGAATGAGAGAAGTTACTTGGAAACAATAGTTTGGGGGACTAAATAAGTTTAAAAGTTTGTGTTAGTGAGTGTGCGTCTGAAATTGGATATGATTTAATGTCAGTTTGTTCTTGCATGTCAAAGAAGAAGTGAAGGAAGTGTGCCCCCTGCTGTTAACACTGGGGATATGTATTTGTTGTGATAAAGGAAATAAACGTTGGTAAAGTCACAGTGGTTAGGTTGGATACCTATCAATGTCAGTTTGACTTAATTCCCCATATGCAGAAATATACTGTAGTGCCTCTTGAGTCAGTGACACTTAACGAATGATCACCCTCATGATATTATTCATAGAGCAGTAGACAGACACCCATCATTTCCCCATCACATCAACTTCATTGTATTACCCTCCACCCATCTTTCTTTCTCTCCATCCCCTGTTTCCCTCTCTCCTTCCAGATGAGGTGTATGGGAACAGTCTGATCTCGTCGATGATAGACAGCTGTAACTGTTCAGACTCCAGTGATATAGAGCTGAGTGACGACTGGGTCGGCAAGAAATCCCCAAAGATATCCAGAGGCAGCAAGTCTCCCAAACTTCCCAGGTAATAAACAGCCTTTATACTGCATCCATTAATGAATTACAAGCATGTGTTTGATTTAGATTCTTTGTTTTACTCACCATTTTGGGACGATTCTATTATTTGGAGTTCACAAGGAAACCCACATGTTCTGTTTGGACCTGTAAAGTACTGACTAAGCCACTGCATTTTTGTCTACTAATGCTGCTTGAATGTTATGCACTGTTTTGTTTGTTTCACTGCATCCCTAAACCTTTCTCTTTCATGTGCTACCTTCTCTGTAGAGACTTAGTCTGTCCCTTTACCAACAGGATCAATATTGACCCCAGGAAGTCCCCCAAACTGTCCCGCGCTACCCAGGAGATCTCGCGGTCGCCACGGTTACCCATCCGGAAGCCGTCCATTGGGTCCCCAAGTCTCACCCGCAGAGAGTTCCCCTTAGATGACATCACACAGGTAATGGACCGCATTCTGATTTCCTTTGTGTCCTATCAAATCAAATCAAAATCAAATGTATTTATATAGCCCTTCGTACATCAGCTGATATCGCAAAGTGCTGTACAGAAACCCAGCCTAAAACCCCAAACAGCAAGCAATGCAGGTGTAGAAGCACGGTGACTAGGAAAAACTCCCTAGAAAGGCCAAAACCTAGGAAGAAACCTAGAGAGGAACCAGGCTATGAGGGGTGGCCAGTCCTCTTCTGGCTGTGCCGGGTGGAGATTATAACAGAACATGGCCAAGATGTTCAAATGTTCATAAATGACCAGCATGGTCAAATAATAATAATAATAATCACAGTAGTTGTCGAGGGTGCAGCACCTCAGGAGTAAATGTCAGTTGGCTTTTCATAGCCGATCATTAAGAGTATCTCTACCGCTCCTGCGGTCTCTAGAGAGTTGAAAACAGCAGGTCTGGGACAGGTAGCACGTCCGGTGAACAGGTCAGGGTTCCATAGCCGCAGGCAGAACAGTTGGCCAGGTGGACTGGGGACAGGTGGACTGGGGACAGCAAGGAGTCATCATGTCAGGTCGTCCTGAGGCATGGTCCTAGAGCTCAGGTACTCCGAGAGAGAGAAAGAAAGAGAGAGAGCATACTTAAATTCACACAGGACACCGGATAAGACAGGACAAGTACTCCAGATATAACCAACTGACCCTAGCCCCCCGACACATAAACTAATGCAGCATAAATACTGGAGGCTGAGACAGGAGGGGTCAGGAGACACTGTGGCCCCATCCGATGATACCCCCGGACAGGGCCAAATAGGAAGGATATAACCCCACCCACTTTTCCAAGGCACAGCCCCCACACCACTAGAGGGAAAGCTTCAACCACCAACTTACCATCCTGAGACAAGGCCGAGTATAGCCCACAAAGACCTCCGCCATGGCACAACCCAAGTGGGGGCGCCAACCCAGACAGGAAGATCACGTCAGTAACTCAACCCACTCAAGTGACGCACCCCTTCTAGGGACGGCATGAAAGAGCACCAGTAAGCCAGTGACTCAGCCCCTGTAATAGGGTTAGAGGCAGAGAATCCCAGTGGAGAGAGGGGAACCGGCCAGGCAGAGACAGCAAGGGCGGTTCGTTGCTCCAGAGCCTTTCCGTTCACCTTCACACTCCTGGGCCAGACTACACTCAATCATAGGACCTACTGAAGAGATGAGTCTTCAATAAAGACTTAAAGGTTGAGACCGAGTCTGCGTCTCTCACATGGGTAGGCAGACCATTCCATAAAAATGGAGATCTATAGGAGAAAGCTCTGCCTCCAGCAGTTTGCTTAGAGATTCTAGGGACAATTAGGAGGCCTGCGTCTTGTGACCGTAGCGTACGTGTAGGTATGTACGGCAGGACCAACTCGGAAAGATAGGTAGGAGCAAGCCCATGTAACGCTTTGTAGGTTAACAGTAAAACCTTGAAATCAGCCCTTGCCTTAACAGGAAGCCAGTGTAGGGAGGCTAGCACTGGAGTAATATGATCACATTTTTTGGTTCTAGTCAGGTTTGAAGTTTATTTAGTGCTTTATCCGGGTAGCCGGAAAGTAGAGCATTGCAGTAGTCTAACCTAGAAGTAACAAAAGCATGGATACATTTTTCTGCATAATTTTTGAACAAAGTTTCTGATTTTTGCAATGTTACGTAGATGGAAAAAAGCTATCCTTGAAACAGTCTTGATATGTTCGTCAAAAGAGAGATCAGGGTCCAGAGTAACGCCGAGGTCCTTCAGTTTTATTTGAGACGACTTTACAACCATCAAGATTAATTGTCAGATTTAACAGAAGATCTCTTTGTTTCTTGGGACCTAGAACAAGCATATCTGTTTTGTCCGAGTTTAAAAGTAGAAAGTTTTCAGCCATCCACTTCCTTATGTCTGAAACACATGCTTCTAGCGAGGGCAATCATCATACATTTCAGTTTTAGGGATTTGAAGAAGTACTGATTTGTATGTGGGTTTTGTATTTTGCAGCATAACTACCTTGCTCAGGTCACATCCAACATTTGGGGAACAAAGTTTAAGATTGTGGGACTTGCCACCTTCTTGCCAACCAATCTTGGTGCAGGTAACTACCAATCAGTTACTTCTGAGGGAAATTAAAATTATTTTTAACTATAGTTCCAATGTATGTAACAACCTTCTCCCCTCTTTCTTTTGCCACTACCTTCTATTGCTTTCTCTCTATCCCTCCACTTATCTCTCTCTCTCAGTGATCTACAAGACAAGTCTGCTCCACCTGCAGCCCAGACAGATGACCATCTACCTGCCGGAGGTGCGTAAGATCTCTATGGACTACATCAACCTGCCTGTGTTCAGCCCCAACGTCTTCAGTGAGGATGAGGATGACCTGCCTGTCACCGGGGCCTCGGGTGTGGCCGACGACAACCCTCCCTGCACTGTCAACATCCCCATTGCCCCCATCCACAGTCCCGCCCAGGCCATGTCCCCCACCCAGAGCATCGGCCTGGTCCAGTCCCTCCTAGCCAATCAGAACGTCCAGCTGGATGTCCTATCCAAACCCACGGCCATCTCCTCCGTGGCTTCTGCAGCGGCAGGGGGGTCACCTGACCAGGGCCAGGACACCATCCTGACCGCCCAGTACACGGTTCCCAGCAGGTACTCCAGTCCTGGACAGGTCATCTTTGGAGGGCTGGAGATGAGCCGGCTTCTGGTTGGGCCTCCTCCCTCTCATCACCACCAACAACAACAACAAAGCCATCCACAGAGCCATCAACAACCACTGCAGCAACATCATCAGCAACAACAAATTCAGCATCAACAACAACAGCAGCTACAGCACCACCATCAACAGCTACAACAACAGCAACAACGACTAGCGCAGCAACATCACCAACAGCAACTGGCACAGCAACATCAACAGCAGATCCAGCAACAGCAGATGCTGCAACACCAACAGATGCAGCAGCAGCAGATCCAGCAGCAGCAGCAACACATTCAACAGCAGATCCAGCACATGCAGCAACAGCAGCAGCACATCCAACAACAACACCAACAACAGCTCCAGCATCAACAACAACTCCAGCAGCAGTTACAGCAGCAGCAACACACACAGCAGCTGCAGCAACAGCAGCAACAGATACAGCAGCATATGCAACAGCAACAACAACAACAGCATCAGCAGCACCATCAGATGCAGCAACAGCAGCAGATACAACAGCACCATCAGATGCAGCAACAGCTCCAGATCCCTGTCCCCTCTCAGGTGTCAGGTGCAGCGGTGCACCAGCTCCAACAGGGCGCGCTCCAGATCCCTGTCCCCCACCCTGCAGGGGGGCTGGTGGCTGAGAGAAGGGTCAGCGTAGAACATGAGCACCTGCTGAAGATCAAACCCACCCGCTCTGCCCCCCAGCTGGCTGAGGGGGACACGGTGGTGTTCAGCGCCCCTCTGGAGCTCAGCAAGATGAACCCCCCGCCCCCCTACCCTGGGACGGTGGCCGCTGCTGCAGCCTCCGCCTCTGCTGCAGCAGCCAACGCCTCCTCTGGACAGGCTGGGGGAAGTAACGGCACACCGCCGCCAATGGACCTGTGCCTGAAGAAGGGCGAGTTCTCCCTGTATCCTCCTGGCCAGCAGGCGGCACAGTACCCAACGCCGCTAGGCTACGAGCGGATAACTACGTTCGACAGCAGGGGTAACGTGGAAGAGGTGTGCCGGCCTCGAACGCGGCTTGTCTGCAACCAGAACATTTACACGCTCCAGGTCCCGGGAAGCTCAGCCACCCTCCGGGTTACCTCCTCTTCTTCCTCAACAGACGGGAAGAAGATCCAGCTGCCCTACGCCTCGGCAACCCTCAACAGGCTCACCGTTCCCCGCTATTCCATACCCAGTGGAGATCCGCCCCCCTACCCCGACACAGCCAATCAGAACACCACAGGGGGGAGGAGCACCGGACAGAGGCTGGACAGCAGTCTGATTCATGCCACACTCAGGCGGAACAGCCGAGAGGCCGCTCTCAAAGTTTCCCAGATGCTGGACCCTCAGAGGACCCTGCCCCCTAAAGCCAAATCCCAAAACGCTGCACTGGCGGCTTCCTACCAACAGAGGGTGCCCAAAGCCCTGTACACCTGCAGTCAGTGCAGTAGTAACAGCAGTGGGCTTAGCAGTGCAGCCAGCAGTGCTCCCAGTGGAACTGCGAATGGAATCGCAGGAGGTACAATCATTAGACAGGATTTTCCTCCGGGGAATGGAGCTCCTCACAGCACGGTGATCGTCCACTCCAACAGCGCTTCTCCCCTAGTCTCTCAATCCTCCTACAACCTGCTGAGCCTAGATAGCTCTGGGAATGGAGGAGGAGGTGGGAACAGAGACAGGGCTGACTATGTGAACTCAGCCTTCACAGAGGATGAAGCACTAAGTCAGTCATTGAGGCATCTGGCACTAGGGAGCGCAGATGTGTCTGGACTGACAGTCAAGAGGCCACCGCCGTACCAGTGGGACCCAGCCACCACTGAGGAGGTGTGGGTGCCCCAGGAACGGACCGGTACTCTGAGCTCTGCTGGTCCCACTGGACCCCACAAACCACCCCCGCTCATCCTCAGCCCAGCCCAGCACCTCGACATCTCCCGGCTGCCTTTCATCCTCTCCCCCAAGTCCCCCACCAGCCCCAGTGCTGCCTCTTTCCAGGCGCTGCAGCTGCAGGTTACCAGATCTCCCTTCAGTACGCTCCTGGCACAACCTACAGTGGGCCCCAGCAGCAGCCCATGCCAGGCTCTCCCCGTCTCTGCTCCCCTAAGGAGGTGGTGGCCCCGGTCCCTTTCAACCAGCAGGATGCCACCCTGGTCCTACCACCTGGCTATCCAGCCAACCTGTCTAACCTGGCCTGCTGCCCCCTCCCTCCAATGTACCCGGGGGGAAGCTCCTGTGCCGGGCTCCCCATCCCCCCCATTGCCCTACACACCCCCTGGGGCACCTACAACCCCTGCCCCCCCATGCCCAGCCCCTCGGGGACACTGCCCCCCATGCCCCCCAAGCTCTCTCAGACGATGGTGGACAAGTCAGTCCTCTCTCCCCCTCCTCCCCCACCGCCTCCCCCTCCACCACCCCCAGCAGAGCTGCAGCTGCAGGGTCACGGTGGCTCACCAGAGGCCATGGCAATGGAGGCCGGAGAGGGCTTCCAGGAGGTCCTCTCCCTCAACGAGAGCCCTGTGCCGAGCAGTGCTGAGAAGTTTGGCAAGAAGAACCGCAAGCGGGCAGATGGCAGGGTTGAGGAGGCCAATGCACCGGCCATCGCCGAGGGAGGCAAATCCAAGAAGGAAGGCCGGGCCCTGGGTGACTTCAACTCTCTGATCTCCAGCCCGCGGCTGGGCAGCAGGGAAAAGAAGAAGCCCAAAGGCCAGAAGGAGCAGCAGCTGAAGGCTAAGAAGCTGAGCAAGGCTCCCACAAACAGCGAATTCCAGGACAGCTCAGAGAGTGAACCTGAGCTCTTCATCAGCGGGGACGAGCTGCTCAACCAGTGCCAGAGCGGCAAGAAGGGCTGGAAGAGCAAGAGGAGCCTACGGGCGGCCAGCGAGCTAGAGGAGATCAAGTGCCGCAAGGCCAATGAGAAGGAGGACCGCGGGCTGGGAAGCCAGGGCTTTGTTTATGTGATGGCCAACAAGCAACCACTGTGGAATGAGGCCACTCAGGTCTACCAGCTGGACTTTGGGGGACGTGTCACACAGGAGTCGGCCAAGAACTTCCAGATCGAACTGGAGGGGAGACAGGTGAGGTGGCTAGAGATGTAGTTTTTACACATACAGTGGGGAGAACAAGTATTTGATACACTGCCGATTTTGCAGGTTTTCCTACTTACAAAGCATGTAGAGGTCTGTAATTTTTATCATAGGTACACTTCAACTGTGAGAGACGGAATCTAAAACAAAAATCCAGAAAATTACATTGTATGATTTTTAAGTAATTCATTTGCATTTTATTGCATGACGTAAGTATTTGATCACCTACCAACCAGTAAGAATTCCGGCTCTCACAGACCTGTTAGTTTTTCTTTAAGAAGCCCTCCTGTTCTCCACTCATTACCTGTATTAACTGCACCTGTTTGAACTCGTTACCAGTATAAAAGACACCTGTCCACACACTCAATCAAACAGACTCCAACCTCTCCACAATGGCCATGACCAGAGAGCTGTGTAAGGACATCAGGGATAGAATTGTAGACCTGCACAAGGCTGGGATGGGCTACAGGACAATAGGCAAGCAGCTTGGTGAGAAGGCAACAACTGTTGGCACAATTATTAGAAAATGGAAGAAGTTCAAGATGACGGTCAATCACCCTCGGTCTGGGGCTCCATGCAAGATCTCACCTCGTGGGGCATCAATGATCATGAGGAAGGTGAGGGATCAGCCCAGAACTACACGGCAGGACCTGGTCAATGACCTGAAGAGAGCTGGGACCACAGTCTCAAAGAAAACCATTAGTAACACACTACGCCGTCATGGATTAAAATCCTGCAGCGCACGCAAGGTCCCCCTGCTCAAGCCAGCGCATGTCCAGGCCCGTCTGAAGTTTGCCAATGACCATCTGGATGATCCAGAGGAGGAATGGGAGAAGGTCATGTGGTCTGATGAGACAAAAATAGAGCTTTTTGGTCTAAACCCCACTCACCGTGTTTGGAGGAAGAAGAAGGATGAGTACAACCCCAAGAACACCATCCCAACCGTGAAGCATGGAGGTGGAAACATCATTCTTTGGGGATGCTTTTCTGCAAAGGGGACAGGACGACTGCACTGTATTGAGGAGAGGATGGATGGGGTCATGTATCGCGAGATCTTGGCCAACAACCTCCTTCCCTCAGTAAGAGCATTGAAGATGGGTCATGGCTGGGTCTTCCAGCATGACAACGACCCAAAACACACAGCCAGGGCAACTAAGGAGTGGCTCCGTAAGAAGCATCTCAAGGTCCTGGAGTGGCCTAGCCAGTCTCCAGACCTGAACCCAATAGAAAATCTTTGGAGGGAGCTGAAAGTCCGTATTGCCCAGCGACAGCCCCGAAACCTGAAGGATCTGGAGATGATCTGTAGGGAGGAGTGGGCCAAAATCCCTGCTGCAGTGTGTGCAAACCTAGTCAAGAACTACAGGAAACGTATGATCTCTGTAATTGCAAACAAAGGTTTCTCTACCAAATATTAAGTTCTGCTTTTCTGATGTATCAAATACTTATGTCATGCAATAAAATGCAAATGAATTAGATTCCGTCTCTCATAGTTGAAGTGTACCTATGATAAAAATTACAGACCTCTACATGCTTTGTAAGTAGGAGAACCTGCAAAATCGGCAGTGTATCAAATACTTGTTCTCCCCACTGTAGATGGGAAGTTGGGTATAGATAGTGTAGGAATGTAGAAGAGTGAATCCATTCGTTTCTAAGATTATGACATGGAATAAATATAATTCAGCATTCAGTAGGGAAATAGCTCAAACTCATGACAATCTGAAATGTTGTTTGTTAGCTTCCTGTCTATTTTCTCTGACTGTTTGTTTGTGTTTGTGACCAGGTGATGCAGTTTGGCAGGATTGACGGCAACGCCTACATCCTGGACTTCCAGTACCCGTTCTCTGCTGTTCAAGCCTTCGCAGTGGCTCTAGCTAATGTTACTCAACGCCTCAAATGAGGTCCCACCCCCTTACACTGAATACTAGCGAGGATCGGAACATCTGCTGGAAGGACAAGATTATTTAATTTGAAGTTACTTTAATATTGGAGGAAAGACTGAAATCAACTCTGTTTGCATATCGCATCGCAAGCGAGAAAACGAGACACTGTGGTGCTGCACTGCCCAATGTGGCCACCAGAGGGTGCAATAAGCATGGGCTGCAGGCGTTGGAGCAGGGCCATAGTTTGCCTTGGCACAGTCAGCGGTCCCCTGTACTGCTTACAGGGCCCAAGAGCTCAGCTTTCTGTAGTCGTCATGCAAATAAATGCTGCTTTAGCTAATGAAAGCTAGCTAGTGGAAAGACTTAACTTACAACCTTCTAACGGTTTGGGTTTCCTGTTGGTATGGTCCCGAGAGATGAGTCGTTCTCTCTGTGCGGTTTTAAAAAGGAGCAGCAGTAATACTTGAAAAAACTATCTGGAAGATTGAAGATGTCGTTTTTTTCTTTCCAGAGCGTACAGGTACTACTGGGCACTGAAATCCGTTGCTGTAAGAAACCGTTATCATCACTTTATAACACTGCTTTGGCTTTTAGGTTTTTACACCTAAAGACCTAACTTTCTGGGGGGGAAATCTAGGCTTTTGAAATGTTATTTTTTAGTTATCTGCCATGTGTTTTGTTACAATCCAAATCTATCTTGGCTGGATTTGAGGTTTCAATATATGCATTGTATTGTTGGAGCACTAGCACACGCAAATGCGCAAGTTTTCTGATTTCCCTGTTGTCAGGAACTCTGGAGAGGTAAGGGGGAAAAAAGATGTAAGCTGAACGGCAGTCCTTGGAATTTGAAGGAAAAAAAGATGATGTAGCTCATATGGTTTAATGTATCTCTGCATTTGTTTTTCCTCTTGTTACGAATAGGTCATACAGTATTCAGATATGAATTTTAACATTGTAATTGTTCTTCGTATTCATGTTGTTATTATACAATCTTAGTACCTTGTTTACATGGATTTCAAGATGTCTGCTTTATTTGGGAGAGACAGAGACTTAATTGATATGCTGTTCTGTACACTACAAAATCGGTGTGTTTTAAAATGGTTTTACAGAATAGTTGTGACCGTTATCCTGTATCTCCCATTTTTATCATGGTGACATGTTGACGGGGACACAAACAAAGATCCTAGAGGTAAGAGTTCACCAATCCGACCTTTGTTTCCCTGACATGAAGTAATTTGTCACTTGCTGTCACTTCTGTGAAGTGAGCGTCAGCGTGTAGGCTTGTCTACTCTTAAGCCCACACTAAATGAGTAAGCAAGGTACAGGAAATATTTTTGTATATTTCACCTATGCCATTTCATTATTATTATTATTATTATAATTTTTAAGTCATGTAAATAACTGCCACATATCATTCATAAATATTGTAAAATGATCTGGTGGAGTTGGACAGCTGTTTTCATCGTAGCCCACTGTATGTTCAATATTATGGCGGAGAGCTGTAATACAGTAGTAGAACTATAGAAATACACTACAATCCCTGAGAAACCTGACATCTTTCAGTTTTTGAAGTTAACCTCAGCTTTCTCCTTAATTATCTTAACCTGTTAGAACTTGGCAAGCTGAAATTGCAATCTTTTAAGATGACTAGTTTTTGTTAGACATCCAGGCTTGGGTGTGTGCCAAAAAAAAATGAATTACTACAATTTGGAAGATTAATACAAAGGGGCCTAGATCACTTGTGTGACAGAGAGAGATCACTCCGGACCAGATCCACACATCATGGTCTTGACAGCAATGAGATTATTAGATTAGATTTTTCTTTCTTCCTCTGAGCTGCATGTGATAGTTGTTGGTTGGGGTGGGATTAAGATGGACCTGATTCAAAGAAAAGACAATTTCTTAAAAATGTTCATTTTGTGTTAACAATTTTGTTGTGCAATATTTTCTAAAGAAAGGTCCTCCCCTCACCAACACTGTTTGACAACCCTTCACTTTCACACTAGTAGTGTGGGGAAACTATGGTATTCAATTTATTTTTGCCGGTCTACATTTTATTTATTAGATTTGTTTTCTTACGCTAAAGGCTGTATATAACTTGTTGACTTTGCTGAACATTTCTTTCTGTTGAAAGGGGTTTGTTACTGGTGTAGCCTATTTGTCAGAGGGGGGGTGGGCAAGTAGGGGAGAGGCAACTTTTCATTCTGTGTTCTGTGAAGTTTGCAGTGGATGGGAGAAGATCTGAATAAGTGCCCTGTCCTTGAGTGTAGTTGGTAGTAGTCATTAAGGAAGTATGTGTCAAGTGTGTTCAATTGTGAGGTCAACCGATCCCATAAGTGTTATCTATGTTAACTTCTTCAGTGTGTGTATTTCCACCAATTCTCCCCCTCTAGAAAGCTAAACCTTTTTCACTCCGTTAAGCGTTTTATGTTTTTGTTTATTCTCACCATGCAATGGAAATCTACACATTCATGATGTTGACTGACTGGTCAATTTTGATTGTGTATTATTTCAATACAACTCACACATCAGTCCACATGACATGACCGTTTGGATAAGCCACTGAAAACATGTACAAATCTCCCTTGGACACTGGTTTAGGATTCTCAATGAATTCATTTGAGGTGGTAACCTGTAGTAGACATTGTAGGATTTGGCTTTTCGTTTGATCAGAAATGTGCTTTGTACATGTAGTTGTAGACATATATAGGAAAAAAAACTTGAAAAAATCTGAGTGATTTGGTGACTGAATGTTTATAGTGAACGGTAGTAAGGCATGCCATGTTAATTATTTTACAATTGTATATGTCACGCATCTTTTGAATAAAATGTCATTGTTTCAGATTTTTTTTGTGTGTCTAGTCTGTTTGGATGTGATAATTTATCGTTCAAGCACTTCTGAGTGCCTTGGAACCCTGTAAGTGTTTCATATTGAAAAATGTATGATTTCTTTATATCCTTGTACAGGTTTCTTCTATAAGCTTACGAATTTCATTTAACAATGATCAACTTTACTATGTTATAAAGCTAAAATTGTAATTCCTAGTAGCATGTAGCCCTCTAAAACAAAGTGTGTTGGGCACAAAAGTCCCATAGAAAATAGCTTTCTCTTAATGTAGTAAACCTTGTATCCGTGCAGAAATGCAGATGAAAAGCTGTAGGAGCATTGATCTTCAATCACAGTCGCTTCCCTCTCTCCGTGGTGCTGAATTATGTCACGTGATTCTCACCGCTGTATTTGTATGTTCGCTTCCGCCCCCTCGTTTTTTTGTGCTTTTTCTTTAGACCTGCACGAACAAAAAAGCTTTGCCTGCAGTTTCAATTAAACGAGAGATCACAAAAGAGAGACACCGGCGTTGTTTTGTAAAGGCTGCGGATTATTTCCCATCGCCATTTTCAGACCTCAGACACCAGCACGATGGACACCGACTACTCCGCCTTTGAAAACCCTCTGTACAGTGAACTTAAATATTTCTGTAAGAAGATACAGGAGGTCTATAACGAATTAAAGGAAGACCTGACACCTTACCGCGACGATCGTTTTTACAGGTAGATTATAGGGTCACTACACCAATATTAAATAATCCAATATATGTATTTTTGTGTTAATTCAATCATTACTCTATAATGAACAAGCATTTGTGAGCATACATTAGGCCTATTAACGGCATTTGATTTTCATGTAGGTATTAACATAATGATATGATTAACATTTGTCAATGTGTATTTACAATATGGATATAGCCTTCTTGACAGAATATCCAGCTGCAGCCATGCACCACCCTCAACATGGCGCATTGTGGTTCAGGTGCGCTATAAAGCATCACTGGTTTTCTTTGGACAGTGCCGTGTTTTGCAGGTTTAGATACGCTTTTCATTATTTATCTTTCGGTTTTATGGGATATTACGTCAAATATGTGTCCCTATAGGCTACCTTCGTTTAAAAAATGCTGTTACTTCTGCTGATAATACAATACAATAAAATTCTAAGGTCAGTATGGCAGAGGCCTATATAATATAGGCACAGGCCACTGAGTGAAGGCAACAAGTGTTGTGGTGTATTCATTACTCCAAACAGTTGCAAAATGGAACGAAAATTTGTGTTTCTATTGGACAGGTTCAGCAAACAGGGCGGGACCTACCTTAATCTTTCCAATAGAAACGCGAGTTTTCTTTGCAAAACAGAACGTTTTGTAACTGTTTTGAGTAATTACAACACAAATCAGGTTTTACAAAATATACCTACCATCAGATATTAAATAAAGGAGGAGATAGGAATCCCATTGAGACTCCAACCAGCAGACTGTCAACCAATCGCGGTCACGTTGTCATGCTATGTCACGCGGTTGCTAAAATCGTCACGCAATCCCTTCTCAAAGTAAAGGTATGAGTCGAGAAACCTGACTATTTTCCTCGAAAGTACATATTGTCACGATTCCAAAGCTATTCGGTATTACAGAGAAAATGTTAGTTATCTTACATCTCGGAAAAGATTTGTAATGTTGTAGTTCTTATTCACGAAATTCATGCTGATTTGGGGTTTTTGAGTTGGCGCCCAATTGACTCCCATTCACATCCTTGAAGGAGCGCTCTCCTTGTCCCAAAACAGCCCAGAATGCACCGGGCGGGCCATTGACGACGCAGGGGCAAGGTACACGTCGCTAATACGATTTCAATGGAATTTCCCACCTTCTTAAAAGTATCTCTGCAACCATACAGTGTGCAATCATCGTATTTAATAACAATATTTAATTAACAGCAGATTAAATAGTCAATTTAGATCAATTATTTATATATACCTATAGGGTGCGCTGTGTTGAAACCACCTTGCCTGCATCTTGGCACTCCCCAACCATTGTAAAACATATTTTGGAAATTATAGAAATATATTTATTCATGCCTTACATTCGTTTTTGACATGTATTATATTACAGATACCTTAATGTATACTTTTAAATTATATTATGTGAGCTAAACATACAAATAAAAATGACAAAATATATTAAAACATTTTCCTTAAAGTATAATATTTTGAGATTACTAATGCCACTGTCCCCACTACAATAAAATATACTTAAATACATGTAATTTTGTCCATTCATTCCTATGGACTGCTCCTACTGGGGAGTGCCAATATGGCCGACCGGTGGCTTCAAAGCCTATCAATGGCCAATACATAGCATCAGCAATTTGATGTATACAGGCAAAATTGAAATCACATGTTTTTCATTAGAGTTGAAATGAGGATGAAAATCTGAAAAATGCGCTTGCAACGACCAAATCCACTCCCTCTAATTGAGCTACAATAAGAAGCTCCTCCTACTCTCCTGTCCCCACGTGACTTCAGTCCCGCGACATCCAGTGGTGACGTTTCATTTGGTTGTCGCATACAGACTGATGTATACGGATGTGGATTTTACCTGGACCTTTTGATTTGATCTCGATTCTAGAGTGAGAATCTACAGAAATGGATGTGTAAGTTCACATGTTTAAGACGATCTACAACTTAGTTGTATTGTTGCCACTTCATATCGTACATTTTTAATCAGTCGTCTGCTTGCAACGGGATCCTATGCAAAGTTGACAGACACACCTACGTTACTTTACACGTTAACTAACTAGTTTGCACGCCACCGTGTTTTTGGTGGAAGGTGTTTTTGGTCTGTCTTATATTCTGGTACCGGTGTGTGTTACTAAGCAATATATTAACATTTCTAATGTGACTAATTTCTTATCTAACGTTTCCAAAAGCTGATAGTGTGTATTTGACAGCTGGCCAAATAATAAGCCTCACGCTTCCTAAACTATCCTAAGTTACTGAGTTGCATTATGCTTCCATTTTATTATGACAACTCCTTAATGTCTTCAGCATAGGTGTTTAAATCAAGAAATGTTCATCACATAGAGAGGACGCTGAGATTGTTTGCAGGAAACTGATTGTAGCATGAAATCCTCTCTCAATTTCAGGCTAGCCCCCATGCGGCTCTACACACTCTCCAAAAGACACTTTGTTTTGGTCTTTGTGGTGTTCTTGATCTGTTTTGGCCTCACTGTCTTCATTGGTATGGCAGGTATGTAGTTTTCATATATTCTATCAATGTGCACACTTAGTATACCTGCAGTGGGCCCAAATCTATATTACTGCTGGGAAACAGTGAGCCAGAAAGGCTAGTTAGGGTGATTTAGCAGCCAGCCAACATAATCAGAGGGTGATGCCTGGTGTCTACTGGCTGAAGTTTTATCTGCAAGGAAATCCTTTAAAGTCCACCTTCTTCTTGCTATCTTTCTCTTAAAGCCTTACTAGAAAGATCCTTATTGGTAATATTACACAATTTTCCTAAAGTGAAAAGAATGTTGAAAATGCTATGTCTGTACAATGATGGATTTGCTGTAGGAAAGTGATCTAGTCGAGAAGACTGAGTTTTGCCTATAGGTGTGACAAGCTTGTTTGTGCAGGAACTTTGTCTGGTCCTTACCTGGTCCTGAAGACCTGGAGAAATATTTTGCAGAATCCTTTTGCTTACTTTGCTCATTCTTTTGCAGGTCCTAAAATCCTTGCGGAGACTAAATACAGTGGAGATGAACTGCTGGACAAAAATCAATCCATAAAGGTAAGACAAGCAAACATATATAAATACATGTCTTGCCAGGATCGCAGGGAGTGTGCTTGAACTGTTTGCTTTACGTCAGAAATGGCTTTTATTAGTGCACAAACCCGCACCACCCCGTTGCTTACACATATGTGAGACTGGGAGGGTAAAAGGGAGAAAAAGTGCAAAGTCCAAAATCAACACTTAGATCCCACAAGTCCTGGACACACCTTGATGTCCACTATTTGACATTGTGATGTTCTGAGTATGGATCTAATATGGTTTCAGACTGGTCCCTTCATCCTGCAGTCCCCGCCCCTCTCCACCTATAACCAACAGCTATGGCTCACCTGTATAATGCAGGTGGAACACAGCACTGGTGAGATCTACTCCCTTATAAATTATGGTATTTCTCCTTAAGACTTTCATGTCATATGGATATTTACAACTTTTTTTGTTTGTTGCCTTTGTTTCTATTCAGTGGTGGACTTCCTGCAGCACTTTGAGATCAACGTGGAGCTGAAGGGAGTCATGCAGGATGCCAGCGTCATGCACATCCGCAGCAACGTGCACCAGAAATCACGAATGCTGCACTGTGGCGCTGTGAGTGGCAATCAATATATTGGTCTATCCATTCATTAATCAATTAACCAGTTTGTCAGGCAATTGACTAGTCAATCATCAATCAGTTATCAACCAACCAATTGGTCAATGAACAAGGCGTCTATCCTGCTGTTTCCTCCTGCAGAAGTGTGATGAGATCATCGTGGTGCACCTGGGCTATCTGAATTACACACAGTACCAGATCAATGTCAGCTTCAAAGGCCTGGAGAACATCACCTATGAAGTCAAGGTCAACTTCATGGTGAGCTCACAACACACTGGCTGGAAAAACTGTCAGCTGGCTGTTTCTGAAGATGCGTCTCATCCTACTGACACACACAGTGGCTTTGAACTGCAGTTCAGTGACACATTTCTCTCCTCTCTCACAGTGGAAGATGTATAATCCCTCATTCTCTCAAGTGGAGATCTGGTTCCGGTTTGTCTTTGTGGTTTTGACCTTCATGGTGACGGTAAGAGATCTATGCAATTGAATCAATATTTATTGTTTCTGCTGTGTATGTTTGTCTTTGTATGTTAGTCTTTGCTGTTGTGTATTGCAGTGCATGTTTGCTCACTCTCTGAGGAAGTTCTCCATGAGAGACTGGGGCATTGAGCAGAAGTGGATGTCCATTCTGCTGCCTCTACTACTGCTGTATAACGGTGAGTCATTGAGTTGTTTACCACTCTTTCCTTTGTGCCTTCCACTGCACACCAGGCCTTGATATTTAAACTGTGTAATATGTTTGAATGTACCCTTCTGAAGGCGTAACCTTGCTGTTAAAACCCATATTCACTACAGTTTTTAGGTCTTTACCTGGTTTGATGTTTGGGGTTCTTGTGTTTCAGATCCGTTTTTCCCACTGTCGTTCCTGGTTAACAGCTGGTTTCCGAGGACTCTGGATGCATTCTTCCAGGCCCTCTTCCTGTGTTCCCTGCTGCTCTTCTGGCTCTGTGTCTACCACGGCATCCGGGTTCAGGTGGGTCTCACATTCATCTTTAACCAAACTCTATATTTTAGTATTGGAACCCAAAAATCAGTCTGGTGTCCTGTTTTTTTTTTTCTTCTTTCTAATCCTGGATTATTCTGGTTCCTGTCTCAGGGAGAGAGGAAGTGTCTGACGTTCTATCTTCCTAAGCTGGTCATTGTCGGCCTCCTGTGGCTCTCAGCAGTTACCTTGGGGAT
Source organism: Salvelinus alpinus (assembly GCF_045679555.1). NCBI lineage: Eukaryota > Metazoa > Chordata > Actinopteri > Salmoniformes > Salmonidae > Salvelinus > Salvelinus alpinus. The sequence continues at coordinate 25,614,863 of NC_092093.1, read as the reverse complement.
ATGGCAAACGTAAGTCTGAAGAACTCTGTCAAACTAACACTGTATAACATACTCTGTTTGGAAAAGGATGTTATGAGCTCTAATTTCCTTTACATCCACAGGGTCAATGAGCTACAGGACCCCACCTACCAGTACAAAGTGGACATCGCTAACTTCCAGGTGAGTGGAACACATTTACCTTCTGTGAGATCATTTTTATGGAAAATTCAGAAGCACATGTCCAGTGTATAATTATCAATATTTTTCAACCTGGTAGAAGTTTGGACATTAACGGTGGAGGTAGTGCAACACCCATCATGTTGATAAAAGGTGTTGTTGTACTTCCAGGGCATGAAGATTTTCTTCCTGGTGGTGGTGACCCTGTACATCCTGTATCTCATCTTCCTCATCGTCAGAGCTTGTTCTGAGCTCAAGAACATGCCCTATACCGGTAACAATGATGCATTTGTCATATTCTAATCCCGATAGAGTTATGGGTTGCCTTTGATACATCCACTCTCATTTAGCCTTTCCTAATATTCTTTCTATTGAACTGTGGTCTCATCTTGGTCATCAGATCTCCGGCTGAAGTTTCTGACTGCGCTGACGTTTGTTGTCCTGGTAATAAGGTACGGCCATTGTCACCTGTTGACTTCTATTGAGCCTGGTCATGGTATCTAAACTGGAGGGATCAAACAATAATAATAATATCTTATTTGTTCCATTCCCTCTAGCATGGCGATACTCTATCTTAGGTTTGGTGCCAAGGCTCTGCAAGACAACTTTGTTGCTGAGTTGTCAACCCATTACCAGAACTATATCCTTTCTTGTCAATGTCTTATTTATTATTTTTTTCATTTAGCAGATGTGCTTATCCAGAGTGACTTACAGGAGCAATCAGTATTATGTGCCTTGCTCAAGGGCATATGGACAGATTTTTAATATAGTCAGCTTTGGGGTTCGAACCAGCAGCCTTTCGGTTACTGGCCCAACAATCGTAACCGCTCGGCTACCTGCCACTGACGTCTTCTCTTCTATTGTGAATTCTGCAGTCAGTAGCATAGGTTTCAAAGTATTGTCATCTTGATGAGCTTTGCATGCATTAGATATGTTTACTTAGATCTGATCCTTAACTCGACATACCAGCTGAATTTTTATCTTTCTATGGATTACTCAACTTTTACTTGTACACATTAGCATTTGTGTATTCCCCCTCAAAAGACGCCATTTATGGTAAGTGATTCTTGAGGAGAGAAAAAATATGCAATGAGAATTGAAAGATGAGTCTGGTTACTTATTGCCTTGTCAATCTCATTATCTTGTGTATTAGACTCCCAGTTGAAGGATAATCCTGCATTCTCCATGCTCAATGACTCAGATGATGAAGTCATATACGGGTAAGTAGTCATGTTAATTCACTGTCTCTCATTGCCTTTGTTATACATCATTCTACTTAAAGATGTAGGCGTCACTGTCTTGAGATCAATTCTAGATATTGGACTCTGCATATGCCTGCTTTGAATGTCTAAATGTGTTTCTGCTCAGACGGATATGTATTTATTTTCTATGAAGGAGCGATTACGAGGAGATGCCTTTGCAAAATGGCCGTGCCATCAAAGCAACAGCCAAGTACCAGAATGAGAGCGACAGCGACTGATCCAGTCCTGATTGGTGCGTCATTCATTCCCCTGTTGTCCTGATTGAATCCTTGAAGGGATTCTATTAAACTGGCCCGGGTTGCACCAGGCAGTGCCCATCACGTGACCGGGTGAAGACTGTGAGGGAGGCGAACCCTTCTCAAAACGAATAACTTCTCAAAAAAATAACTAACATTTTAAACTAGTTTTCATTGGGAAGGCAGATAAAGCTTTTTAATCAATCACTTTTGCTTGTGAACACAGAATCCTACTCATCACTCCACGTGCTTAACCTACGTCACTTTTGTTTTGAGCCAACTTTGCTGTCGGCCAGAACGGGGCGCCCGGGAAGCAGCCCGGTCACAAAACAATTGCAATCACTTTTCACCCGGCGCAAACTACGCCTGCCTGGGCTAGCCTAATCGAATCCCCTCATTGGACAGCATATTCAACGAATGAACCACCATTTGTAAATAAGGAACGTTTGCATAAATAATGCAAATGGTAATATACTGTAACTGTTAGGGCTGTGAAGGTCATTGAATTTTGAATGATGGTAATTGGCCAGCCAAATGACTGCGGTCTCCGTAATAACCGTTTTTGTTTTTACACACATTTTTCTCCTCCTTCGCTCCTGACTGCATGTGCTGCCATAGAAATGTAATTACTTATTTTTCTGATGCATTGTGGGGGGAGTTTGCTAGTTTCTTATTTCAGCAAGGAGCGAAAAAGTTTAATCACGTTAAGAGTACATGTTACCGCAGAAACGGACTCAAATGCACGAATGCCTGGCCGTCCCGTCTTGACGGTCTTCATCCACAACCGTCGGTTACGCGGTTATACGGTAATTGTGCCAGCCCTAGTAACTGTACATAAATATATTTTTTAACTGAAAAATTGTGTATTCTGACTGTAAATTCAAAGAAAGGAAAGTTGTGCAGGTATGGTCAAATGTTTTATAGCATTTTAGTCATCAACTAGCCACATAAAAACAAACGTTCTGTACACTATCTTTTGGTTATCATGAGCCACATATCATCATTCTTGGATATATAAATTAACTTTGAAGGAAAGCGTGACAATATTGATCATGGGATTTATTATTTATACAAAAATCACAATGGAGCTAGTGTTAAACCACTGTCTCTTTTGTACTTGAAATGTTTTGTTTTTAGCCATTCCTACTATGCTCTCTGACATTCTGAGTTTGAGGGGGGGGGTGTAATTCTGCAAAAAACATACCATGCTGCCACTGTTTTTATCCAAGACCTTTATCTCAAATGGTTGTAAAACCAGTATAGAACAGCAATTCACTGTTGTATGGTTGTCATATACTCTGTTAAAATCCAGAGTATAAGCATGCATATCCATCAATCTAATACCCATAGAAGTGAAGTTTTCTGAGTATTTACCTGACTACCACCATGCGTTATAATAACCAGCAGGGAGAACCTTAACTTGAGTAGGTGTAGCAGTTTACCCACTCCTTTGCCAATCCATTCCTAAGTGAAGCAGCTGTATGATTGTACTCTTGGTGTCCAAATCGTATGTCATTTTTGCCCCCAAAATTATGGCACTATTGTTTAATAGCTATGGGAAAAGTTTTCACATTCCTGACACAATAGTCTAGACTTCAGGAATCTTCCATATCTTAAGTTCATTCAAACACTTCTAATGCTTAATCATTTGATTGTGATGTCTTGTGAAATATTAAGGCAGTGGTGTCAAACTCCATTCCGTGGAGGGCCTAGTGTCTGCAGGTTTTTGGTTTTTCCTTGCAATTAAGACCTAGACAACCAGGTGTGGGGAGTTGCTTACTAATTAGTGACTTTAATTCATCAATCAAGTACAAGGGAGGAGCGAAAACCCACAGCCACTCGGCTCTCTGGAATGAGTTTGACATCTGTGTGTTAAAGGAATACTCAAGTAGCATTTAGCATATTTGCCATATGGCCCTTCCATTGTTCATTTTAGCTTGCCGTTCATAAAGCTTTTATCTTTTGTTTACTTCAAAGGTACTTTGGCTATGTAAATTTCATTTGTAGAAATTAACCAAATAATAACACTCTGGCTTATTGTTTTGTACCTTTTTTTTCTGTACTCAATAACCTGATGCAGGATTTTATGGATACAGGCTCAAGGAAGCAAGTTAGTTTTCATCACTAACCATTGGTCATTTTCTGTCTGAACCAAATGAGTGAACTGTTTGTGTTGAAGGAAAGAGTTACCACTGATCCTCCAAACATGTATTCTAATAAAGATGGTGCCTTGTTTCCACTTTGTACCAGGGTCAGGAGTTTCCTCCAAACTTTGACTGCAGTCTGAAATCTTTTTGTTTGTGATGGAGCATCTTATATATACATACTTGTGGCTTATAGGGAGATGATTGTGGTGGTTATTTTGAGGTTTGAGTAAGAACCATGATTTTCTTTATGGTAGAGACTTTCTTTTGACTAAATTAGAACGGCATCCCTATGTTTAATGACTGAGCAGCACTCTGTAAATACTGTATCACATGTAAATAAAGCACTTGTGTATACAGCAAATATTAATTAAAACTTGTAAATTATAAAACATGCATGTCTCTGGGCATTGTCTTCTGACGGGGCGTCATTCCTACACGACAGTCCTCAACTGATCAGTGCAGATGAAGTCATCGCTAAGACAATGTGTCTCTGTGGTGACCTCTTTACTCAGCATTTCACAGGCCAGGTGTTGTGGTAGAATGAATGATAGTTGGGGGTTATATTGGAAGCTGGCAAACAAGCAATGACTGAAAACATTTATTGAAACGTCACTAACAAATCCTAACATGACAAATTGGTCCTCGTAAAATCTAAACAAACAAGATGCACAAAAGTCTTTGGAAGCAGTAGAAATACTTTGGTATGGTGGGCTTTATGAAAAAAGAGAGCTGCACACTCTAGGAGCTCAGATGCAATAACCAACGTTTTGACAGACGAGCTGTCTTCATCAGGGTATGATGTTGGGCTTTATGCTAACAATCAGTTTGGACGGAATGGAAAAACCAACGTTCATTCATGTAGTGTAATTGAGTGCAGGCGGTAGATTCAGATGGCCAGGCCGAAGACACTGACGATGCAGTACATGGATTTATTCTCCCACCTCACTGTACAGCTTCCTGGAAGAGAAGGTTAGGTGGGATCAATGACAGAATCTCCATCTCATATAATCTGGTTGTAGAGACTGTGTGTTTGTGAGAGAGATTCTCACCATCAGTGGTGTTATCCCAGAAGCACGAGCTGGCTGTCTGTAGACCTGCCCCGTTCTTCTGCATGATAACACAGGTCACTGTGGAGAAAGAGAAACAGTGAAACGACCCTTTTCAGCAATAACACACAAATCCATCTCAATGTGGAATGTAATTATGATCATTGAATAGAATGATCCATCAATGAAAGTGGTGATGGTATATTTTAGTGACGGAAATAAAGTAACTGAATTCATTTATATGTGCCTCTCCCCACCACTGATGCAGCTTTATTTTTTATATATTTTTATTGAACTTTTATTAAACTTGAAGTCAGTTAAGAACAAATTCTTATTTACAATGACAGCCTGATATAGCCCAGCCAAACACGTTTCCTTTCCTTGCATTCAGGGCTACATACCAATGTACTTGAAAGGCTTGCCCAGTTTGCTAAGTTGACTCAGGGACTGCTCCACTACATTGGTGGTCCATTGGTTCACTCTGCTATGTTGATAGGCATTTCCTCCTATGGCTCCTTCTACTGACTGAAAAGACAGTAAAGACATAAAAAAGAGGAACAGGTTTAGTTTCTGAAATTACTGACTATCCAGAGAAAATACAAATGAATACACAGACGTGTCACAGCCCACATTAGTCATATTGATAAGTGGCTAGCAACCAACATAATCCCGACATGATGTCCTTAGCAACAGGCAGCAGGGTGATGAGTTGTTGCAATGTAGCAAATAGCTAGGCGACTTTGCTGAACATGAATGTCTCCTACCAATGCAACCATTAGCTAACTTTTCACTTGGCTAAAAGTACCTCTTTGATGATAGTGCTCACTTCGTCAACGACAAAGGCAGTCTGGCAGGATAAAAAGACAAAGGGATGCAGAACAGTTATAGTAGCTGGGGAACAACAGTAACGTTAGCTAGCTACCTAACATCGCTAGCATGCGTCTTCAAATAGCATTACATTTAAACAAATGTTACATTAGCTAGATATATTAATTAGCATTTTTGAACATCTAGCTAACCTCTTCTCCAGTCTGAAACTCATCCATGATGTTAGCAAACGACGGTTACCTCTAGCTAGCTCAGCTGTCGCCAAGTTTGAGTGGGTGTGCAGCGCATGCGCAAGGTTGATTATGATGGTCGTTTCTGTACTGGCTGTTGCATGGACAAAATAATGTCTCTTTCTTCCCTGTTCACAATAAATACAAAGAGACTGGGTATATTTTCATCCTCGCTGATTACATCTTCAAAGCTTACTGTGCAATATAACATAATTGGCTGGCTTTACCATAAAAACCCAAGAAACCTAATCATGGATAAGAAAAGAGTGCAGGAAATGTATAATAAAACACATTTTAAAGCTAATTGAGACAGGTACAAAAGTTTATTACATCTAATTTAAGCCATCTAAAAGTTATGAATATACACCATAGAAACAGGTGAATTAAAGTGGGCTGAAACACTGGTCATTCGCAAGTTTGCAGTGTAGGCTAATCGCCACCAGTCTCATTTTAAAGCATGATCAAGACAACACACTTAACAAAACTTATATTTGCACCAGTTTGGATGAAAAACAAATAAACATTTCTTATTTATAAATAAATTCCTTGAATTACTCCACATAACTGGGGGGGGGGGGACTTGGGCAGATGGCATGCCGAATAAAGGCTCATACCTATAAATACAAATATTTCACTGAACAAAAATCCCCAGACAGAAAGTTCAATGTTTGTGAAGAATATCACTTGTTAGATTGCTGAAGCATCTACTTCCTTCTTTATTTCTGAGTGATGGGGAATGAGTTCTGATCCATCAGCTCCCCAACTCTCTCCTGGAGTATGTGGACCACCTCGGCCAAAATGAAAACATGGGTGTCGTCAAGGTCCTGGATGATAAACTTCTTTCCCAGGGCAGATGTCTCATCTAGGTACAGTAGGAACTGCTTCATGGCAGGGTCACTGTTTCAAGTTGTGGAGAAAGAAGATATGAGACCTGTGATTTTCTCCTGAAACACATCTGATTATCATAGCTGGTACAGTATAGCAGACAGACTGGATTTTCTGCATGATTCATGTGATTAGCTTGATTGATTTCTGAAAATATGATATGTTTTGTGCATGCATACCACTCGACAAGAACACCCTTTAGTACGTTGACCATGATGCTGTTAGATTCCAAACACCAGTCTCCAAAACCTGGAAAAAAACAAACAAAATGAAGGCGTGAACACCAACACAATGTGACATGCATGCACCTTGACGTATGACACATTCTAAAAGTAATTAACTGAACTGTAGCTTATCACTGCAGAGGTAATTTACTAATGTTAAAGTGAGACAAAGAGGAACGAAGTAAGGACTAGGTAACGTTAGCTGGCGTTATTAGCATCATTGCTGAATAGCTAGTTAGCCTAGTTTGCTACACCTGACATGTTTCCGTCACAATCTCAAAGCCTGCTGATTTGCGAAAATTCAGGCTAGAGTAGATCAGCTCTTTGCTGATTGCCATTTTTGGCGATAAATAGCTAATTGGTGTATTATTCTGTACTTACAGAGCTTGTTTGCTCAACAGTGTTGATGGCTGGCTGCGTTGTTGGCTGGCTGCGTTGTTAACAAGTACAAAATGCCTTAACGCGAAAGGCATTGTGGGTTGTATGGTGTCTGATGAGGTATAAAGGTTAGGTCAGGTATTCCCAAACTGGGGTACGCAAAATGCCGTCGGTGGGTACGCTAAATGAACATGTGATTTACATAAAAAATATATATAGATTATTTTTCTCTTCACATTTTCAAACAGTCCATTTATATTTTCCAACGGGGCAATACATTTGGGTGAGGTTTTTTTCTCGTCTGAGTAGCCTCGTTTCACTGCCAAAAATAAAATGAAACCATTTAGTGTTCTGCGAAATATCAACACAATGTCAGATACAGGTAGCCTAGTCGAATAATTAACATCCAATCACATTAACCGTTACTCTCTCGCGGGAATTCCACTAACGGTCCATATGTAGCCAAACTTAGCTGCTGCTCTTTCGTTTGATCTAAAATTGATAAATTGTTTTTTTTAAACTAAGGCCCGGGTCCATAGAGACACATACCAGCTCTACTGGTAACGTTACTACTGCTACGACCAGCAGTACTACACCTGCACCTGTCGACGATACAAGTTGTTCTGCTTCCACGTGCACATCCAATGCTTAGCATCAGTAATTCTACATTTGTTGTTAGCCCAGCTAGCATGGACACTGACAGTTGTGAATCTGATGCAGCCGTAGAGCTACTGCCCCCTTACCCGAGAGGAAAGCACCGAACAACAGACAGGGATGTTGAACCATCAAAGAGCAAATATGATGAGAACTACATTGAATTGGAGTTCACTTATATTGGGAGTAGTGCCTTTCCTCAGCCACAGTGTGTTATATGTGCAAAAGTACTATCTCACAACTTGATGAAACCTTCACTCTTGCGCAGACAGTTGGAAACAAAACATGTCCATTTGAAAAATAAGCCACATGAGTTTTTTGAACGAGAATTAAGACGACTTTCGAGTAGTAAGACATGTATAAAAGCAACAGATACCATTAATAAGAAGGGCTATGGTTGGGAAAATGCTGGGGGAATAGGCCCAAAAAACGATACAGACAAGCGCTTCATCAAACATCACTGTTTCACGACGCATCAGTGACATGAAGGAGATGTTTTGAAACAATTACTGCTTCGCATACAAACCAGTGAATTCTATGCATTACAGCTGGATGAGTCAACAGACGTGGCGGTCCTGGCACAGCTCCTGGTATATGTCCGTTACGTTTATGGGGGGTCAATTAAGGAAGACATCCTCTTCTGCAAACCACTGGAAACCAGGACAACAGGAGATTATATTTTTAAAGTACTGGACAGCTATGTGACATCAAATGGACTTTGGTGGTTGATGTGTTGGTGTCTGTACTGATGGTGCAAAGGCCATGACAGGGAGACATAGTGGAGTGGTAACACGTGTGCAAGCAGTTGCTTGGGTACACTGCAGCATCCACCGAGAGGCTTTTGCTGCCTGACAGCTTGAAAGACGTTTTGGACACTACTGTGAAAATGGTTCACTTTGTTAAAGCAAGGCCCCTGAACTCTCGTGTATTTTCTGCACTATGCAATGATATGTGCAGCAACCATGAACGCTTTTACAACATACAGAAGTGCGCTGGTTATCAAGGGTCTAAGTATTGACACGTTTTTTTAAATTGAGAGACGAGCTTAAAGTTTTCTTTACTGACCTTCATTTTCACTTGTCTGACCACTTGCATGATGATTTCTCACACGACTGGCCTATCTGGGTGATGTTTTTTCTCGCCTGAATGATCTGAATCTAGGATTACAGGGACTCACCCCAACTATATTCACTGTGTGGGACAAAATTGAGGTTATGATTAAGAAGTTGGAGCTCTTCTCTGTCTGCATTAACAAGGACAACACACAGGTCTTTCCATCATTGTATGATTTTTTGTGTGCAAATCAACTCAAGCTTACAATGTCAAACGTGATATAGCTTTCCCGAAACGGATGACACAACTGGATTCGTTATCCCTTTCATGCCCTGCCTCCAGTCCACTTACTGATATCTGAACAAGAGAGCCTCATCAAAATTGCAACAAGTGGTTCTGTGAAAATTTAATTTTATCAGAAGCCACTGCCAGATTTCTGGATTGGGCTGCGCTCAGAGTATCCTGCCTTGGCAAATCGCACTGTTAAGACACTGATGCCCTTTGCGACCAAGTACCTGTGCAAGTGGATTCTCGGCCCTCACTGGCATGAAAACTAAATACAGGCACAGACTGTGTGTGGAAAATGATTTAAGACTGAGCTTCTCTCCAATACAACCCAACATTGCAGTTATGTGCATCCTTTCAAGCACACCCTTCTCATTAACCTGTGATGAGTTATTCATAATTTCCGATGAACAAATAGTTTTATGTAAGATGGCTAATTAAAGAGCAAAATTATTGATTACTATTATATTATTATTTGTGCCCTGGTCCTATAAGAGCTCTTTGTCGCTTCCCACGAGCCGGGTTGTGACAAAAACTCACACTCATTCTTATGTTTAATAAATGTATAGTGTGTGTGGCAGGCTTACAATGATGGCAAAAAAGAACATTTGAGAGTGCGCTGACCCTGATGCTAGACTGGGTACGCAGCTGGAGGTTGAATGTTTGAAGGGGTACGGGACTATAAAAAGTTTGGGAACCACTGGGTTAGGTGGAGTGAAAGTTCAAAGCTATGATTCAAATCAATTGTTCAAAACCTGCCATCAATGGCATAACATACATTTTCTTACCATTACTGCTTTTTATTTTGCACTTTAGTTTATTTGACATGGACATGTCTGTCAATGCTCAGGATTTGTTGACACTACATTTCAAGTAAAACAAAAGTTCATATGTAAATGAGCCATACGCATGACTTCTTGTTACATTGATAAATACAAGTTAAGTCTTAATTAGCAATACAATGGAGTTAGTGAGCATCATGTGGTCAGGTTCCAGTTCAACAAAATACACATATCAACCAGTCTTAAAAATATTTCATGTGTATCTGAGGTAAGGCTTGAGGAAATAATACAGTATGGTACATACAGTAACAAGGCAATGCTTTAAGTTTTAATATATATATACACATACAGCTCTTAAGTTAACTAAAATGAAATAAAATAAGTCGACCTTAAGCACACCACTCAAGCCACGAATTCATACTGTGTAATCAATGAATGAGTTGCAGGGTAGTAGTGTCTTTTGGTTAAAGTACAGTAAGTGCAGTACACATGAAATGTTAAAATGTCTACTTGACCAGGATCATGAACAAAGGGGAAGAACTAGAAAAGTCAATATCCTGTCTTTTTTACAGCTTTAAACTACCTGTAAACATGGTCGAGATCATTTTTTAAATCCTTTAAATAAAACTAATCTGCTTCATAAGTGCTAAGTGAGATCTAGCTGGATAACAAGTGGAGCACCATTTTCTATTATAAACCCAATTAATATGTTTTCATAAATCCTTCAAACGTACATAAAATGTTTGTTTTTTTGTAAACACTATAATCAAATCCATGGTTTCTTTAAATGTGCAACAAAGAGAGACAGTTTCTGTGCGCCAGTACTCCTTAGTCTTCCAATTCAAGCATCAAAACGTCTGTTGACATGTCAGTGGCTGGTGTAGCCCTTCAGTGCATCCTGGATGAACTGTAGGCTGCGCTTGTAGAGGAACGAGTCTTTCTTCTCAGGCTTGCAGATATTGAGGTGATCCACATCCACCTGGACCAGGTCCCCAATGCCCAGATCTGAAACCGGAGTAGTCTCAGAGTTAAGAGATTCACATGGAAGAAGTTCAAAAGTTCAAGAATTTGAATTTGAATTGAAAGAAAAACCTGAATTCATAGATACATTTTAGATATGGGTCTCCTGTGGCTACGTTCTACAGAATGTATTAAATAACAGTGGCCTACCTGCTGACTGCGTTGGCACCACCAATATCTTGATCATGGGGCCGATGGTGGTGGGCATCGTCTCTGCAAAGCTCAGCACATTGAACTCCCTGTCCTTGGCCATGTTCAGGAAGTTGACATTCAGGTCACGCAGCGCTGGAGAGTCTGGGAATGAGGGAATACATATAGACAATGATGCAATAACACCATAAACAGGAGTATGTTTGTTATCTGTAACACGGATGCAATGGGAGGTTATTACTATCTAAAACACTGCTGTTAAGAATTGTTCTCTCTAACCTGACCCCCAGAATAATCACAAATTACTTCTGTCCATACCTCTGCAGAGCTCCCGGACCTCTACGGAGGGGAACAGGAGGTATCTGACGTTGACAGAGTACTCTGCCATGAAGGTGCCATGGTGGGGCACACTGTAGAACATGACGCCCTTGGTGTTCTTCATCAGTTCTCTCATGTCTGGGTCCCTCGACGCATCCAGCAGCATCTTCTTCACCAGCAAACCTGATAGGAAATGATAGAGAATTCAAAACTAACAGGTTTTTGTCCATTTTTTGCTAAATAGTGAAAGATAGCTTACCTCCCATGCTATGTGAAACCCAGACCACAGGCCTGTCTCCTACTCCTGCGGACTTCAGCTTCTTCAGCAGCTCTCGACTCCTATAGGCCAGAGACATCCTAAGGGCACAGGCATACAACAGTATCATTGGAGTTGTCACCAAGAATGTCTGAATGATACAGTAATATGGTCACACTAAGGAAGTAGAGGAAAGAGGAGACACACACCTCTGGTTTTCAACAGGACACTTGGCTCTCCAGTCACTCAGGTGAGTGTCATACTCCACAGATAGAACCCTCAGGTTGGGGCAGTCTGCAGCCAACCACGACTGACCAATGGGGAGGGGGGAGAAAGAACCAGTCAAAAAGGGAGAGAGGATGTTGGTGAGTAGATTTGGCATCATATGACTCAAACATACACTGCTCAAAAAAATAAAGGGAACACTTAAACAACACAATGTAACTCCAAGTCAATCACACTTCTGTGAAATCAAACTGTCCACTTAGGAAGCAACACTGATTGACAATACATTTCACATGCTGTTGTGCAAATGGAATAGACAACAGGTGGAAATTATAGGCAATTAGCAAGACACCCTCAATAAAGCAGTGGTTCTGCAGGTGGTGACCACAGACCACTTCTCAGTTCCTATGCTTCCTGGCTGATGTTTTGGTCACTTTTGAATGCTGGCGGTGCTTTCACTCTAGTGGTAGCATGAGACGGAGTCTACAACCCACACAAGTGGCTCAGGTAGTGCAGCTCATCCAGGATGGCACATCAATGCAAGCTGTGGCAAGAAGGTTTGCTGTGTCTGTCAGCGTAGTGTCCAGAGCATGGAGGCGCTACCAGGAGACAGGCCAGTACATCAGGAGACGTGGAGGAGGCCGTAGGAGGGCAACAACCCAGCAGCAGGACCGCTACCTCTTCCTTTGTGCAAGGAGGAGCAGGAGGAGCACTGCCAGAGCCCTGCAAAATGACCTCCAGCAGGCCACAAATGTGCATGTGTCTGCTCAAACGGTCAGAAACAGACTCCATGAGGGTGGTATGAGGGCCCGACGTCCACAGGTGGGGGTTGTGCTTACAGCCCAACACCGTGCAGGACGTTTGGCATTTGCCAGAGAACACCAAGATTGGCAAATTCGCCACTGGCGCCCTCTGCTCTTCACAGATGAAAGCAGGTTCACACTGAGCACGTGACAGACGTGACAGAGTCTGGAGACGCCGTGGAGAACGTTCTGCTGCCTGCAACATCCTCCAGCATGACCGGTTTGGCGGTGGGTCAGTCATGGTGTGGGGTGGCATTTCTTTGGGGGGCCGCACAGCCCTCCATGTGCTCGCCAGAGGTAGCCTGACTGCCATTAGGTACCGAGATGAAATCCTCAGACCCCTTGTGAGACCATATGCTGGTGCGGTTGGCCCTGGGTTCCTCCTAATGCAAGACAATGCTAGACCTCATGTGGCTGGAGTGTGTCAGCAGTTCCTGCAAGAGGAAGGCATTGATGCTATGGACTGGCCCGCCCGTTCCCCAGACCTGAATCCAATTGAGCACATCTGGGACATCATGTCTCGCTCCATCCACCAACGCCACGTTGCACCACAGACTGTCCAGGAGTTGGCGGATGCTTTAGTCCAGGTCTGGGAGGAGACCATCCGCCACCTCATCAGGAGCATGCCCAGGCGTTGTAGGGAGGTCATACAGGCACATGGAGGCCACACACACTACTGAGCCTCATTTTGACTTGTTTTAAGGACATTACATCAAAGTTGGATCAGCCTGTAGTGTGGTTTTCCACTTTAATTTTGAGTGTGACTCCAAATCCAGACCTCCATGGGTTGATAAATTTGATTTCCATTGATCATTTTTGTGTGATTTTGTTGTCAGCACATTCAACTATGTAAAGAAAAAAGTATTTAATAAGAATATTTCATTCATTCAGATCTAGGATGTGTTATTTTAGTGTTCCCTTTATTTTTTTGAGCAGTGTACATTCTACATTGGCTAAGGTGACTACATCAGCAAAGCCAACATATTCTCCCATCTGGTGGTAAAGTCATGAGTATTACAGTGACACATAATAAACCACCCTCTACCAGGTGTTACCTTGGGCCAGCACTCTGTGTAGTCCTCGCTGGCACCCGCTGCCTTCTCCTCCTCTGTAGGGTCACAGTCCTTCTGCCGCCACGTCTTAAAGGCTGCCCCCAGGAGCCCGTGAACAAAGAGAACATCCGCTTTGATTGGCTGGCTGGAGACAGAATGCAAAAAAAAAAAAAAATAGAGAGTGGTTGTGTGAATATTGTACCTTGTATTATTTGACAGTAGCTAGATTTCCATCCAATTGGTGACAGTTTTTTAATGCGAATAATCTAGAATCTACATAAAGAAAATGTAAGTAAGCATTCATTGTTGAATTCGGTGCATGTGACAAATAAATTTGATTTGCAAATTTTCCCACCAGTGGGGAGTCTCTTTAAGTAGATAAAGATCAGTGCGTGTCCTCCCGACTGGCACAGCGGTCTAAGGCACAGCATCGCAGTGCTTGAGGCGTCACTACAGACCCGGGTTCGATCACAAGCTGTGTCACAGCCGGCCGCGACCGGGAGACCCATGGGGCGGCGCACAATTGGCCCAGTGTCGTCCGGGTAAGGGGAGGGTTTGGCTGGCCGGGATTTCCTTGTCTCATCGTGCTCTAGCGACTCCTTGTGGCAGGCCGGGCGCAGTGCATGCTGACACAGTCGCCAGGTGTACAGTGTTTCCTCCAACACATTGGTGCGGCTGGCTTCCGGGTTAAGTGGGCATTGTGTCAAGAAGCAGTGCGGCTTGGTTGGGTTGTGTTTCGGAGGACGCACGGCTCTCGACCTTCGCCTCTCTCTCTCGAGTCCATACAGGAGTTGCAGCGATGAGACAAGACTGTAACTACCAATTGGATACCACGAAATTGGGGAGAAAAAGGGGTTTCAATTTTTTTTATAATACAAAAAAGAAAGGTCTTCCACATCCATCTCGACAAACCATTTCTATATGTACCTCCCTTTGTGCACGGGGGCATTGTCATGCTGAAACAGGAAAGGGCCTTCCCCAAACTGTTGTCACATTGTTGGAAGCACAGAATTGTCTAGAATGTTATTGTATGCTGTAGCATTAAGATTTCCCTTCACTGGATCTAAGGAGCCTAGCCCAAACCATGAAAAACATCCCCAGACCATTATTCCTCCTCCACCAAACTTTACAGTTGGCACTATGCATTGGGGCAGGTAGCGTTCTCCTGGTATCCGCCAAATCCAGATTTGTCCGTAAGACTGCCAGATAGTGAAACATGATTCATCACTCCAGAGAATGCGTTTCCACTGCTTCAGAGTCCAATGGCGGTGAACATTACACCACTCCAGCCTAAGCTTGGAATTGCGCATGGTGATCTAAGTCTTGTGTGCGGAAGCTCGGCTATGGAAATGAAGCTACAGACGAAAAGGTATTGTGCTGATGTTGCTTCCAGAGGCAGTTTGGAACAAGGTAGTGAGTGTTGCAGCCTCCTAGATTTTTCCACTTCACAATAACAGCACTTACAGTTGACCGGGGCAGCTCTGCCAGGGCAGAAATGTGATGAACTGACCTGTTGGAAAGGTGGCATCCTATGACGGTGCCACGTTGAAAGTCACTGAGCTCTTCAGTAAGGCCATTCTACTGCCAATGTTTGTCTATAGAGATTGCATGGTTGTGTGCTCGATTTTATACACCTGTCAGCAACGGGTGTGGCTGAAATGACCGAATCCACTAAGTTGAAGGATTGTCCACATACTTTTGTATATCTAGTGTATTATCGCGTGATGCCAAGTTTACTTCGATATGATGGTTATTATATCAATATTTGAGCATAAAGGCGTTTTCACCTCCATTTCTTGCATACTACATTTCACAGACACAAAAAGATCCTACCATGTCGAACAAACAAATGATTTGTCTGCATTCATAAAATTGTACCGAAACTTCCTGTTTCCATCATAGCTATCGTGACTTTACATTTTTTTTATGCGGTATGACTTTACTCACATAAAAACTGTGGATGGAAACGTGCTTAGTCATGATGAATGATGTGTACCTGGTTCGGCACTGGGGATGTAACACGTAGACTCCATCCTGGTACTTCTCCTTGACCGTCTCCCTGTCCAGGTTGGCCAGAGCCCGAGCAGCATGGGACGCCTGTATGATGTGTGGAGACTGCATCATCTCTGCTAGCACTGGCACCCAACCTGCAAGGTAACAGAACATCACATATGATGGCACTAGTAATAGAACATAATCCGATAGCCAGTACCCCTGACACACTGAGATGAAGGCTCGACCCACCTGACACACTGAGCAGAGTGCTAGCACCCGCCTGACACACTGAGATGAAGGCTCGACCCACCTGACACATTGAGCAGAGAGCTAGCACCTACCTGACACACTGATCAGAGAGCTATCACCCACCTGACACACAGAGGATAACTAGCACCCACCTGACACACAGAGGATTACTAGCACCCATCTGACACACAGAGGATAACTAGCACCCACCTGACACACAGAGGATAACTAGCACCCACCTGACACACAGAGGAGAGCTAGCACCCACCTGACACACAGAGGAGAGCTAGCACCCACCTGACACACAGAGGAGAGCTAGCACCCACCTGACTGTACTATGGCCTGGTGCACGCTGTCGTTGAGAGCCAGGTTGCCGATGATGCGTAAAATGTTCCTCTGGATCTTCGGGGAGTCTCTGCGGAGCTGGTAGACCCTCTGAAGGAGCTGCAGGCCCCCGTTGGCCACGATGTGGTCGCAATGACTCTGGACCTGGAGAACAGACATACAGGTGTTAGAATGCATTTATATGCTCTTAATATCCCCTGATAGTGTCAACGACTGTATCCTATCATATGAAAACCTTGAGGGTCTGTTATGGTGAGTTACAAGGTATGATGAAAAAGATGTTCATGTATCTAGACAATAAAGGCTAACAATGTTTTTCAAAAGTCCCTTGACAAAATGTATCCTTGAGTTACAAGTGGTTTTAAAGAAAAATGTTACATAACCTTGGAGTGCTGCACTAGGGCCTGTAGACAGAAGGACTCAACCTTCTCAGAAGGGACAGAAGTGAGGCTTTGGGCATAGGGCAGTCCATTCCCCCCAAAACACCACAGACCCCCCTAAAACAGAGAGATCCAGTTATCTACCTAAAATTGTGTGTGAGTGAGTATATGTATAAATATGTGTGTGAGCATCTCTTACCCTCTGTGCAGCCAGGGACTGGGTACTCTCCCTCAGGGCCAGTGAGGTGAAGTACTGGACACACTGGTCCACCTCAGACTGGGGGAGAGATGCCAGCAGCTGCCTCAGACCGTCCTCTACAGATAACCTCTAAGCAGAGGGCCAAACAAACACACTCACATTAAAACACACACAGAACATTCATAAAATTTGATTTGATTTGATACACAATAATTTGAATCCCCATCAGTGACAGATACCTACATCTTCCACCCAAGGCAGGACAGGTGGGGACAGGAAGAAGCGTTGGTCCACTTGAGAGGTGCGGGCCAGACCCAATGCCGTCCTCTGGTCTATAGCCTGGGCTGCTGTCTGGTACTGGTAGTCTGTGATGGACAGGGGTAACGAACCAATCCCTATCACCGTTTACTAGCACACATTTCACATTTACAGGTTGAAAGTGGTGATGTCTCACCATGCCAGTGGTGGTTCTGGGCCAGCTCCTGTACAGCTGACAGTCTGGTGGTCCTATTGCCTGAACAAGCCCTCTTCAACAGGACCCACAGCGCCACCTCATGGGGGTCCGCATCCATATGACTCAGGTGCTCTGACACACAGTTACAATTTAGACTTTTATGATGAAAATATGGATATTTTTACAAGCATTTCTTACATAATATATTTAATTTGAAATACATTTAAGAACTACACCTAAATGACCAAGGGTCCAATATCATCTACAGTACAAACAAAGACAATCTACCACCTAATACCATCAATCATTATTCTACTACTGTACTACAGCAATGAGACTGCAGACCTGCTGTTATCATTGGCCGGGCAGCCGGGGCAGCTATCAAGTGTCAAACAGTAAGGTCAGAAAAGGTTAATGTTAGAACAGTTTTGAATGTACAATCTATGCAGAATCTGTAGTACAATCCCCATTGTACAATTGAATTACATAATGTGTCACATTATAAAGCATTAAGGAGAGGGGAGGGGGTTCAGTCCACACCTGTGACTAGTGATGACTCAAGCATAAGAATACACACAAAAGTACATGAATGAAGACACACACTAAAGCTTTCATTCAAACCCAGGAAGTGAAGGGCAGGTGTTTCCTGAAGTGAACACGTTGTCTCAATAACAAACCTATTGACGTCCATCCGTGTGTGTCTGAAATACCCCAACTGAGCTTTACCCGAGGCTTGGAGGATGAACTCTAATGTTTCTATCACAACACTGACTTCTGCTTTCCAGTACTAGCAGAATAGGAAGTTGAAATGCATGTGATACAACAACTAAAGTATTGTGTGTAGGTTTCTAAATGCAGCTGTAGCTTTAGTAAAAAAATAATGTACAAAAACAATACTGCAGTTGTGAATTTAGTGCTGTGTAGGAGGAAACTACTTTCAGTGGATCTTTCTCACCATCCAGAGGCCTCAGAAGAATCCTTGAGGAAACTTCCAGAAACCTCCTCGCTGCTTTATGAAGTTCTCTCCTGGCCTTATATGTGAGCCCTGAAACAGATACATGGGTTTGGTTACGATCAGTAATTAACATGTTATAACACAGTATTTTAACACCTCAAATGAACTATGTACCAAGCTATAAATGTATACTGCTCCAGGCTGGACCTCTGGTTGATCTATCTGCACATTTTCTAGTAAAATTGACCAAACAATAGGCTCTTAGCCTGTAAATCTGGTTATAAAATGACAGTTGTTGCTTGCTTCTGTTTACTGCTTCTCTAAACCGTTTCCTATCAGTCTTGGCTGGACGGTCTGTTTTCATTCACAGCAGCCTTGACCAGTGGAAGTGAGAGCAGGGACCAGACAGGCTGAGCTACAGTACCCAGGAGGGAGAGCAGAGGGAGGAAGGAAGACTGTCGTCGCTGGACACCTGGACCTGGCAGAAACCCATCAACAACTCCTCATAAATGAAAACTCAGCCAAAATATTTTCTGTGACAACATGCACCACATGTGGGCCTTTTGTTGGGTAGACTATTGAGGAAGTCTTGGGGAATTCAAATGTGTTCCAAAAACCCCTCAATTTTGGGTTGTAAACAGGATAGAGGAGAGAAAAAGCACATAACACCAAGTCTCAGCATTCCCTATGTGGAATATCATGTATGTACTGATAACTATTGTTATCAGAGAGCACATGACGATGCCTTGTCACAAAGCCCAGGTGAGGTAAATTACATACTGTACCTGTGCCAAGGTTCTCCTGCTCTTTAGAGGGCGTGGCTGACAGGTAGATGTAGGATTTGAGCTTTTCCTGCTGAATGGCCTGCGTGTCGATGTGTACCGCCTTGTTCAAGGAAACCACCTCGTATGTGATAAACATGCAACCCCTGAGAGAGGAATGAAGCCAAGATATACAGTAGTGAGAGCAGATAGGTCTCCATACCCAATGAACCCAACCTAAAATAACTTGTGTTTGTATGTGAAGTGGTTATCTTCACCTACCCCAATATGACAGCTCCGGTCATCTTTGCAATTTTCCCTGAAATCAAAACATAAGACAAATATGTTATTTTTTTAATAACTAAGGATATTAAAGAATTCCAGATGATTACACATTATGTGGGTGTATCAGCTATTTGATAAGTGATCATATTTCCTTATTGAGTGTGGATTGTGAAGGGGGACAGCACAGTCCCATAACATACTGATGTCCCTCCACGGCAGAACCTTCTTCACACCAGGGCCAGAGGTGCTGCTCAGCCTCCTGCAGCGTATCAGACGGAGTGCAGCCACAGACATCCTCTATTTACACACATTCACCCAGAGACATCAAAAGAGCCAGTTAACATAGCTTCAGCACTATTACCGCAAATGGCTGAGAGAAACTAAACTACAGTACCCTGAAGAGCCTTATCAATGTATGTGAAAGTTACATTGATGTATGTATTCATAGTTTCAGATTAGATGTTGTGATAGCCTCATGGCTCAATAGATATGACAGGTTAGCCAGCAAGCTACCGTTGTCTAGTTAGCTAGCTAGTTACCATAGACATGTCAAGGTGCCTGGCTCTGGTAGGTAACGTTAACATGAAACTAGCTAACGTTAGCTAGCCAGCCAGCCAATGCAATGTTCCCATTAGAAAGAGCAACCATTTATTTTGCCGATGGGTAGTTCTTTGATGAGACAAACATCCAGTCTGTGATATGATTGAGCAATCGGATCAACTTGGGTCACGCGTACCTACAGTAACTAGCCAGCTAGCTAAAAAAACGTGGGAAAATGTAACGTTAATTATACAGCTGAAGTTAGCTAACGTAGCGTAACAAACAAACATGAGATTGTAAGACTTGTAACCAGGCTTGAAGTGATGGTGTAGTTTGCTAGACATTATACAAATGTACCTTATTTCGAAGATTTAATTTGTGTATTTTGAATGGCTAGTAGAGAGCTTCCTCTTCAACAACCCCAACCTGTCAGCTGTGTTGTGAAAAAATTAACTGCGCCAGTCTCATGTAACAAACGTCACTTACCGTAGTTACCTCAAAGCATAAAACATTTCTTTCCAGATCTCCAACTACCGTAATGGTCATTAAACACGAATTAAACAAAATAATGAAGAGAGTGCCTAATTATATGACACGTGCATTTGTTATGTCTGATGTCGAAACTTAACGCATGTAAAATATTAAATACCTCCCAAATGCAGTGTTAAACGGTTTCTGAGGTTTATATTTAGTAAAATGACAGGGGGAATGTGTTCATTTTAATGTAATGCTCGTTTTATTATTTAAAAGTGTAACATGAATTGCATCATTCATGTCACGAGTGTGTCCCAAAGTTGATGGGTTTATTGATCCCGTCGCCACTCTGGAAGTCACCCATTTATTTTGACCCCTATGCCTAAACTTAAATATTCTTCTGCTGGTCTGTCACAGTGGAGGCTGCTGAGGGGAGAATGGCTCATAATAATGGTCGGAATGGAGCAAATGGAATGGCATCAAGCACCTGGAAACCATGTGTTTGATGTATTTGATACCATTCCAATGATTCTGCTCCAGTCATTACCACGAGCCCGTTCTCCGCAATGAACGTGCCACCAACCTCCTATGGCTGGTCAATATCCACTAATTTAAATGTTATTTTTTTTCTTTCAATTGAACCTTTATTTAACTAAGCAAGTCAGCTAAGGACAAATTATTATTTACAATGACGGCCTACACTTTAAATGGGCAATCTGGGATTCAAATATCAATAAAGCCACTACCCCTCCACTTTTTTAGTAAATGGATGAGGGATGGGGCTGAAGAAATGTAATCATGCTTTTTCTGTGGTAGACTGTCTCTTTGGCCATTGTATAACTGGGCACCTAAAGCCCTGACCTCTTACATTTCAGCACAGTGAAATAATTCCTTCCTCAGGAAACAGTGAGAGGGAGTCAGTGAGAGATCTGTCAGTTTGCCCACTAGAAAAGTGTAGCCTATAGACTGGACACTGGATAGCAGTGGCACCAAATAAGGGCATAAATAACACGTTTCTGGTACAGATGATATTACGTTTCATATTCAGAACACAGCCCGTTACCATTTCTTTCAGCATTTTATTGTGTTAAGTTATGATCTGTGTCCAGTAAATTCTGATCCATGACAATCAATCATACATACACACATTTTGCCGATGACCTTGGAGAGTAACCCTCATTGGATCATGCAAACATTGTTTATCCATATAATTTTGCATGTCCATGCTCACAAATAGAAAGTAGTCCAGTTACATGGGTGGATTGGGTTGGTACATGATGGAAATCAACATGAGTTCTCAATCTTATAAATCTCATTAGACACACACACATTCACACACACACATTCACACATGTACAACAAAAATGTCTCATCTGAAAATAAACATCTCTTTCTTGCTCACAAACACACAGTAATAAACAGCTGACACACACTCACACACGCACACGCACACGTACACACACACACACACACACACACACACACACACACACACACACACACACACACACACACACACACACACACACACACACACACACACACACACACACACACACACACACACACACACACACACACACACACACACACACACACACACACACACATAGAAACATATATTAGCATTAGGGCTCTTTATTTTCCCCTCAAGTCCCCACATATCCAGTTGTTCTAAAAACCTATTGACAACCCTGGGCTCAGTCAGTCCACTATCAGGTTGGACACATCCACCCCCTCCTCAGGTGCAGGTCTCCTGGTAGGCCCTTATAATGCTCTCATAAGCAGGAGGTGGGGTCTGTGTGGCATGGAACCCCCTCAGACTACTACTGCTCCAGAACAACTCGGGCCTTGGTGGGGTGGCAGCAGCCTGGGCTGCGGTTTGGTGGGCTGACCCAGCTGAAGTGGTCAGGGTTGGAGTGCGAGGCAACGTGGTCTGGCTCCCCTCCTCAGCTTCCCGGGCGATCTGGCTGCACTGGAGGAGTGGGTGAAAGGTGGACGCCCTGAAGCTGGGTTTGCGACCCAAAGGGTCAGCCTGGTCTGGGGAGGAGGCCTGGCGGTGGAAGCTGAAGGCAGCGCTAACCAGGCTGTTGTTGCTCCGCCGGTCGTAGCTGCTGTTGCGATTGAAGCCAGGCCGGGTGCGCGGGGAGGTGCGGGACGGGCGAGGTGGCCGGCGGGTGATACTGCCCGAGCCGGCCCTGCGACGGGACATCCAGGTCAGGACAACATAGACCAGCACCCCCAATAGGATGCCCACCGCAATGGACACACAGAAAGCTATGATCAGGGAGACTGGGAAGGAGAGAGAGGGAAGGGTCCATTCATTATATCTTGGTTTAAGGGAGACATAGAGTAAGAGTTTTTGGACACCAAAGAGATTTATATGAAAAGACCTGTTCAAAACTCATTATCATCTAGCATCATCATTAGACATTCAATAGATACCTTCATGCTTGTAAAAAATGTTTTTTGCCACAATAAAAAACTAAAACTGTAAAGTAAAGTAATAGTAAAAGTTATGTGGTTTATAGTCTGTGGAGGGAACGGTTTCAATCTGGAACCAGCCCAGATATGTACTGCCAAGCCCACAACAAGTCACTATCCTAACATCAACAGCGCTGTTATGATGATGAACTAATAGAACTCTGCTAAAATGACACACCACAACCAAATAATCACAGTCCTTCCTCTATGGTGATTATGAGACCAAGTCCCCCAGAGCACAAAACTGATTACATCTCCTTCCCACAAAATAAAGATCAACATTTTGTTGTCTTTGACTTGCTCCCTGAGACGCTATGGTCACCATATGTGTCTCTCTGAAAAGAGAGAAAGGAACAGAGGACAAATCCCAGTGGACCACTGCCAGCTAAAGCAAATCAATTGCCTTTGGATACAGTTAGGTCTTATGAAGTGTAAAAGTACTCTGCTACCTCTACATAGTTTTTCATTGTCCTCTGTTGGAAAAGGGAAAAGCAGACAAGAAGTCATCTGGAAATGACATTTGGGAGGAAGGAGGAAAAAACACTAACCAAGAGGAAGCTTTGCAATATTGCTGATTTTATGGGTCTGTTCTTGCCTTGCGTCTAAATACTAGTCTGTCAGGTCCGATAAATGCAGTTTTGAATGCATGTCTTCTTTTCCTGACAAAATATTCAAGTACTCTCATCATCATTAAACCTATACATTCCAGTTAAAACAGAGACGTGCCAACAGAGAAACCACAACAGAGGAGCAGAGTAGCAGCTGAGAGAGCGAGAGACATAATATGACATTTGAAATGTCTTTATTCTTTTGGAACTTTTGTTAATTTTTTATTGTTTATTTAACTTTTGTTTATTATCTGTTTCACTTGCTTTGGCAAGGTAAACATATGTTTCCCATGCCAATAAATCCCCTTAAATTGAAATTGAATTGAAAGAGAGAGAGAGAGAGTTGAAAAAACTCACCAACATCAAATGACTGAAGTATTTCCAGAAAGAGATTGGTGTTGTTTTCGGCCATAACTTTCTCTGCACTGTCAGAGAAGAAGAGGAGAATGTTATGCATCCAGTAGCTCTCCTTGGCTTCCTCACGTCTCTCTCTTTCTTCCTCCTGCCTATCCCTCCTTCACTCTTCCTCTTCTATCATTCACTCTCTGTCTATCCCTTTCTATCCCTTTCTTCTCTCTCCCTCCTTCCCTTTCCCTGCTTCTTTTCTTTCTTCCCTCACTTTCTCACTTTGCGTCTCTCTTTCTCTCTCTCTCTCTCTCTCTCTCTCTCTCTCTCTCTCTCTCTCTCTCTCTCTCTCTCTCTCTCTCTCTCTCTCGCTCTCTCAGAGTGAGAGAGATCAGCCCAGAGGAACTCAGCCACACAGGATTACCTCCAAAACCGGGCTGTCTGCTCTCTTGTTTGTGGAAGCGGAAAACTTCACTGTCACATTTCCTGCTATTCTGCGTAAAATTAGGAATGGGTCTCTCTTATCTGTCCTGGACAGAGTTCCTCCTGGAGGGGCGGGAGCGGGGTTGCCGTAATCACTTCCTGTCCCATCATTTCCTTAAGTTTGATTAATGAGAAGAAACTAATTCACCCCTTCAAGTCCCAAACCAGCCCCCCCCTCCCCAATGTCCCTGTCCCTGCTTTTGTAATGGAACAGTCAGCTACCATCTCGGATTACATTTTTTTCCAAAATGATAAACATTGCAGTTTTTCGCATTTTCTCCAGTCCACCTCTGCAACCACAGGCGACAGTTTCTTCAAGCGCAACACTACCAATTACAACCTTGGTTCTGAATGTCGAAGCTGGAGCCGAAACCCCCGAATGGTGTTAATAAAACTGAATAGACAAAAAAGTTATAACATAAATAGTATTTCTATGTGCTGCAAAACAACTATTTTTATATCTGAGCGTACATGCTCTGGTTTTCCAGACCCTTTGTCAATACTGTAACCTCAGTCTTTCCACAGTGTCTGCCAGGTCAGCGGTGTCTGCATGGGCCGTCCAAGCCTGTGTCGGTTGTAGAGGTCCAGTAAAAACACTAGGCTCTGATAAGATAGAGAACCAGGGCCACAGCTCAACACAACACAGTCCCTCCCTTGTTCCTTTCACCTTGCCCTTTGTGATTTTCTCCCTCCAATTAAGAGGACTGGATAGGTGAAAGAAATACTATGACCCTGCCTATCCCTCCTAGAAGGCTAGGTGGGGGAGCTATCAGCATATTGCTTTGACTATCCAATCCATCCAGATCCGCTAAGGTGGTCAGAGGAAAGGGAGCACATTTTTTATTGGAATTTAGCCCTTAGTATAGCAGGGAACCTCCTGGTCCATCCTGGTCCTGTGGGCTCCCCCTTTCCCCTCCCTCTCCACTGGCAGAGGGAGGGCTGGGTCTCGCAGGGACTTCCTCTCATTGTTGCCCTGTCTCAAACCCGTCCAGAGGAACCAGCAAACGCCTACTATACCCTGTCAGATGGTATTTAGAGGCATTGTGTTTTGTTCAATCACACAGGGGTTGCAAAACCACAGGGCTTGTCTGTCCACATACAGGTGTAGGAGGTATTCTTTAAAAGAATGTGTTTATTTATGTTCTACTAAAGTTTAGTACCGGTACTGATTAGCATTGTTTAACAGTGTTTGGACGTGTGATGGAAAGTTGTAGGGTGTGGGCTTGATCAGGGATTTTATGAGGAAATTCTACACAGTAAATAGAGCAATGCAACCTCTCTTTAGAATCAAAGTATTCTACTGTTCTGTACATACAATGACAGGTTTATAACCTTGGTCTGCCCTTTATGTCTAGAAGACAAAAGAAATTCACAACCTCTCCAGAAACCTGGGACACTGGACATATTAATCTTAAATGTAAAGTCCCCAGTTTAGGTGACCTCGTGGGTTCTGGTACCGGTTTCGGATGACATTTTTGTTTATACATCGATCTGTGGACACTTGGCTTGCGTTGAGTGATAGCCCTGATTCCTACGTACACAGTAGTATAATGTTTTGCACCTGTGTGACATAGGATGTGAAATCTGAAACCACTTGAAGCTGAGATGTCCCTTCTACCATTTCATTCGCTCTTCCAACTGTCCATCAACTCCTGGCTGAACCCTATGTCACAGCCACTGACAAAGCACATGCCTACAATCTCTACATCGTAGCGCAGAAGAAGACAGTGGTTTCGATTTATAGCCAATTAAAAAAATTCATAGGTTTTAAACAAAAACACTTTTTGTTTGTCATAAATGGACAAGATGAGATATGAGATGAAAAATAAGTTCCTAACTAGATCAAGAAGCCAAGCTAGAGCTCTGTGTGACCTTCACAGCGGTGGGGGCTGATGTTTTGAAATGTCGATTGAGTGCACACGTACACATAGTCTTCATGGGCTTAATAATAAAGGCATCATTTAAACGGTAAAAATTAATTACATTTTAATGTGGCATGAACACAACCAGTCATTTTTGTATTTGTTATTTTTTTGTACTTTTAACCATTTTCTTCCCAATTGGTAGTTACAGTCTTGTCCCATCGCTGCAACTCCCCTATGGACACGGGAGAGGCGAAGGTCGAGAGCCACGCGTCCTCCGAAACACTACCCTGCCAAGCTGCACTGCTTCTTGACACACTGCTCGCTTAACCCGGAAGCCAGCCACACCAATGTGTCGGAGGAAACACCGTCCAGCTGGCGACCAAGTCAGCTTGCACATGCCGGCCCGCCAAAAGAAGTTGCTAGAGCACGATGGGACAAGGACGTCCCAGCCGGCCAAACTCTCCCTAACCCGGACGACGCTGGGCCAATTGTGCAGTGCCTCATGGGTCTCCCGGTCATGGTCGGCTGTGACACAGCCTGGGATTGAACCCGGGTCTTTAGTGACGCCTCAAGCATGGCGATGCAGTGCCGTATAATACCGTGGCACTCGGGAGGCTCAGTCATCATGTTTCATCTGATTTTCAAACAAATCCCTTCAAAAAGTAGGCTACCTGTGCATGCTCGTCCACTCACAATAATTCCAGCATCTCGAACTACATGTATACTGCGTCATTTAATGAATGGAAAGAGACATCTGTTACAAAACACCAAAAAGTGTGCCCAATGGAATTCAGCGATTGCCATTAATTAGGCCTCCATTAATTGATGCGTCTTGCTGACACATTCACCTTTTTTTGTAGCCTGAAAAGTCGGGACACCTGAAATGGGGCTGAAACTGTCCCAGGAAAAATGGAATGGTCACCCTAACACACAGTCAACTTACTAGACTAGGCTACAATGTGTATTACCATGAACTAAAAATAGAGTACCACAGTGTGAGTCATAATACCTGTAAAACCTAGCGGTTAAACAATGAAATGGTTCCAATCATTTTCCCACCATTCATTTCTCCCATAGGGGATTTTAGAAACACTTAAAAAAAAATGCTAATTAGCTGCTAATGTGGCTATCATAAAGAACCACAAATGCCATGATCTGGACAAGACTGCCAAATCGAGGCAAAGGTAACAATCTCTGGATTAACTATCTAATGCCAACTAAATGTAGTAATGAATAAATTCGCTACATTTCTTTAAATGGACAATTCTGTTAACTGTCTTGTGCAAGTTTTAAATTGACATAATACCTGTTAGCAAAGGTGTCATATAGGGATGAAGTGTCAGAGTCTAGGTGATGTGGGTAAGGCGGAGTCAGGCGCAGGACACAGAGATGAGTAATAATAGTAACTTTACTTAAAAATAATCTTCCAACAAGGAGAACGAAAATCCAGAATCACATAAACCAGACAACTGACAACAATAAACACGCACAAAACCATGATGGCCCCAGAGGGTTAAATAGGGAAATAATTCAAACGTAATGGGAACCAGGTGTGTACAATACAGACAAAACAAATGGAAAAAGAAATGTAGATCGGTGGAGGCTAGAAAGCCGGTGACCACCGAACGCCGCCCGGACAAGGAGAGGCAACAACTTCAGCGGAAGTCGTGACAGTACTGGGGACCCCGATTGACATCGTCCTCGGCGATCCGGGTGGAGACGGTGAAATTCCTGCAGTAAGGAAGGGTCCAGGATGTCCTCAACCGGCACCCAGCATCTCTCCTCCGGACCGTACCCTTCCCACTCCACGAGGTACTGAAGGCCCCTCGCCCGACGCCTTGAGTACATAATGGCTCGCACAGTATACGCCGGGGCCCCCTCGATGTCTAGAGGGGGTGGAGGAACCTCCCGCACCTCAGACTGCTGGAGCGGACCAGCCACCACCGGCCTGAGGAGAGACACATGGAACGAGGGGTTAATACGGTAATCAGGAGGGAGCTGTAACCTATAACAAACCTTCAGTCTCCTCAGGACTTTAAAAGGCACCACAAACCGCGGACCCAGCTTCCGGCAGGGCAGGCGAAGGGGTAGGTTTCGGGTCGAGAGCCAGACCTGATCCCCCGGTGCATACACCGGGGCCTCATTGCGGTGGCGGTCGGCGCTCGCCTTCTGCCGCCTGATGGCCCGTTGCAGGCGCACATGGGCGGCGTCCCATGTTTCTTCCGAGCGCCGCAACCATTCGTCCACCGCAGGTGCTTCAATCTGGCTCTGATGGAACGGTGCCAGGACCGGCTGATAACCTAGTACACATTGAAAAGGAGATAGGTTAGTGGAGGAGTGGCGGAGTGGCGGAGGGAGTTTTGGGCCATCTCTGCCCAGGGGATGAAAGCCCCACTCCCCCGGCCGGTCCTGGCAATAGGACTGCAGAAACCTACCCACATCCTGGTTAACTCTCTCCACCTGCCCGTTACTCTCGGGGTGAAAACCCGAGGTGAGGCTGACCGAGACCCCCAGGCGTTCCATAAACGCCCTCCAGACCCTAGACGTGAACTGGGGACCCCGATCAGAAACTATATCCTCAGGCACCCCGTAGTGCCGGAAGACGTGGGTGAACAGGGCCTCCGCAGTCTGTAGAGCCGTAGGGAGACCGGGCAAAGGAAGGAGACGGCAGGACTTAGAAAACCGATCCACAACAACCAGGACCGTGGTGTTTCCCTGTGACGGAGGAAGATCCGTCACTAAATCCACCGATAGGTGTGACCACGGCCATTGTGGAACGGGTAGGGGTTGTAATTTCCCTCTGGGCAGGTGTCTTGGTGCCTTGCACTGGGCGTACACCGAGCAGGAGGAAACATAAACTTCCCACTAAGACAGCGCACTGTCCGACTGATGCCAGGATGACCAGAGGAGGGTGACGTGTGAGCCCAACAGATCAAACGATCGCGGACATCAGACGGAACGTACAGACGCCCAGCTTGACACTGGTTGGGAGTGGGCTCTGTACGTAACACCCGCTCGATGTCCACGTCCACCTCACATACCACCGGTGCCACCTGGCAAGAAGCCGGAAGTATGGGAGTGGGATCCGTGGACCGCTCCTCTGTGTCATACATCCGGGACAGTGCGTCTGCCTTAGCGTTCTGGGAACCTGGTCTGTAGGAAAGGGTGAAAATAAAACGGGTGAAAAACATGGCCCACCTTGCCTGACGAGGGTTCAGTCTCCTCGCCGCCCGGATGTACTCCAGATTGCGGTGGTCAGTCCAAATGAGGAAAGGGTGTTTAGCCCCCTCAAGCCAATGCCTCCACGCCTTCAGAGCCTTGACAACAGCCAACAGCTCCCAATCACCCACATCATAGTTTCACTCCGCCGGGCTGAGCTTCTTCGAAAAATCCATCCTTCTTCACAAAAAAGTAACTCGAGGAGGCAGGTGAAGTGGAAGGTCGAATGTATCCCTGTCCCAGAGATTCGGAGACATATGTTTCCATAGCCGCCATCTACTCCTGTGACAAAGGATACACGTGACTCCTGGGAAGTGCTGCGTCTACCATGAGATTTATCACACAATCCCCCCGTCGATGGGGTGGTAATTGAGTCGCCTTCTTTTTACAGAAGGCGAGAGACAAATCAGCATATTCAGGGGGGATGTGCATGGTGGAGACCTGGTTTGGACTCTCCACCGTAGTTGCACCTATGGAAACACCTACACACCTCCCTGAGCACTGACGTGACCATCCCTTGAGAGCCCCGTTTCCACGAAATAGTGGGGTCATGATCGGCCAACCAGGGACACCCCAACACCATAGGAAACGCAGGTGAATCGATCAGAAAGAGACTAATTCTCTCCTTATGATCCCCCTGCGTTATCATACATAGTGGAGCTGTGACCTCCCTGATCAGTCCCGACCCTAAAGGACGACTATCTAAGACATGTACAGGGAAGGGCACATCAACAGGAACAATAGGGATCCCTAATCTAATTGCAAATGAACGATCAATAAAGTTCTCAGCTGCACCTGAATCTACTAGCGCCTTATACTGGGAATGCAGGGAAAACTCAGGAAATTCTATACATACACACATGTGCGAAACAGGAAGCTCTGGGTGAGTCGGGTGCTTACTCACCTGGGATGATCCACCAGTGCCCTGCCTGCCTCGACTCCCTGGAGAACCTCCCCAGCACCGACCAGCAGTGTGCCCTCTGCGGCCACAGGTGGTGCAGGGAATGCCCCCCCCCCCTCCGGTCCCCCTCATAGCAGCACCTCCTAGCGCCATCGGCGTCGGACCTGAGGTGCTGGGGGATGGAACTGACGGACCTCGATCCGGACGTACGTGGGAGGCCAACAGGTTATCCAGCCTAATGGATAGGTCCACCAGCTGGTCAAAGGTAAGGGTGGTGTCCCTGCAGGCTAGCTCCCTACGAACGTCCTCGCGTAGACCACACCTGTAGTGGTCGATCAGGGCCCGCTCATTCCATCCCACGCCCAGAGTTCGAAAGTCCAGAGCGAAGTCTTGCGCTCTCCTCATCCCCTGTCTGAGATGATACAAGCGTTCCCCAACCGCTCTCCCATCAGGAGGAAGATCGAAAACCGCCCGGAAGTGGCGGGTAAAATCCTCATAATTGTCCAACGTCAGTCCTTCCCTTCCCCAGACTGCGTTGGCCCATTCGAGTGCTCTAGCAGTCAGACAGGAGATGAGGGCGTTTACACTCTCGCGTCCCGAAGGAGCTGGGTGAACGGTTGCCAGGTAGAGCCCCTGCTGGAGTAGGAACCCCTGGCACCCGGCAGCCGTTCCATCGTATACCCTCGGGAGCGCGAGCCGAATCCCACTGGATCCAGGTGAAGGAGGGGTGGACAGCGGTGTGGGTTGTTGTGGGAGCTGGGGTGATGATGATGAGGTTGCTGGAAAACGCCCTCTCTCCCATCGCTCCATGGTTTGCAGCACGCGATCCATGGCTGTACCGAGACTTTGCAACATAGTCGCATGCTGCTGGACGCGCGCCTCCATAGGTAGAGGAGGGCTGTGTGCACCTGCTGACTCCATTGAAGGAGCGTGTTTCTGTCAGAGTCTAGGTGATGTGGGTAAGGCGGAGTCAGGCGCAGGACACATAGATGAGTAATAATAGTAACTTTACTTAAAAATAATCTTCCAACAAGG
The DNA here is from genome assembly GCF_045679555.1 of Salvelinus alpinus. Classification (NCBI taxonomy): domain Eukaryota; kingdom Metazoa; phylum Chordata; class Actinopteri; order Salmoniformes; family Salmonidae; genus Salvelinus; species Salvelinus alpinus. Next base: position 25,583,296 of record NC_092093.1, on the reverse strand, counting down.
AGAACGAAAATCCAGAATCACATAAACCAGACAACTGACAACAATAAACACAGACAAAACCATGATGGCTCCAGAGGGTTAAATAGGGAAATAATTAAAAAGTAATGGGAACCAGGTGTGTACAATACAGACAAAACAAATGTAAAAAGAAATGTAGATTGGAGGAGGCTAGAAAGCAGATAACATCTACCACCTAACGCTGCCTGAACAAGGAGAGGCACCAACTTCGGTGGAAGTCGTGACATGAAGCTTGCATAGAATTGTAGTCTTGCATGATTTGTAGTCTTGCATGATTTGTAGTTTTGCATAAAATAGAGTACCACAGTGTGAGTCATAATACCCATATCTATGCATAATACCCATATAGGGATCCTAATAAACTAAACTAAACTAAATGCATTTACCCTCCATTAGGCCTACACCACTGCTGGTAGCCTATCCTTTCAGAAGAGGCAATTTTACACACAGGAACACATGCAGAACAGGTAGCCTACATTCAATATAATACATGAGTTGAATCAAAACATGTTTTACACCCTAGTTGAGTTGTCCATAATTCATGAGTTGATGCTTAGAGTCTTCACAGATCGTGTGACATAAAACACTACCTTTCTTTCCATACATGAATGACATTTATATGACAGTGTTATTTGTCATTATTACGCATTTAACAATTGAATTGAACATTGAACTTAATTAAACTGTGTATGAATCATGGACCTTGGACATCTCGGATAATGCACTGCAAGTATAACTATGCCTATGCAACATTTCATTGTTTCGCTGTGAAAACAGTTCTCATAAGCACACAAATCCAAAATAATGTAGGGCTATGCCATTGCAAAACCAAATGATTCTAATGAAAGAGTCAACCAAAGGCCTACTGTCATTAACTTATAGGCTACTTGATGGATGGATTGGATGCGCATTGGTGTCTAGCTCTAGACAATTTCCCTAGTGATATTGTCGACCATCATTAACTGATCCAGCAAAGAAATCAAATATTGATAGAAAATAATCAAGCTAAATAAATGGTCTGCTACTTCTGGTCACCGATGGTACAGAGAACACCAGTACCTGTGCGCAACAGATAAAACAGCAATGAGCTCTTTAAACAGCTGGCTGACAAAATCAAACAATAATAAATCAACGGATAAATCTGATGCATTGGAATAACGTTGTTTATTTATCAAGGATGTATGGCAAACAAATGGCGAAAATGAGTAAGTACAAAGGAAAATCTATGCGTAAAGGAGCTCAGTTGAAGCCATTTAGTTATATGTGGACAGTGCCGGCACTTAAAACCAAATGGTTTAAACCATGACAGGGAGGTGGGGATGTTCGTTTCATTAGAAACATTTATTTTTTGTATTATAAGTTATATTTACCACTGAAAAACGTATATATCACTGCATGTTAAACAAATATGAGAATTATTAAATTTGCATTAATTAGAGACCCCCCCAAAGTTGGACTTTTGTTGCATTTAGGGGAGCTAACGTCTCATTCAGGACAGCTGAGACCCCCCCTGGCTCCCCGGTAATTCGCACTATGCAGGTTAGGAGAGCATTTTCGCTAACCCTAACCTTTTTCCTAACTTTAACCTAATTCTCCTAACCTGATACATTCATTATCCTAACCTGCTGTGTAAATTGTCCTAACCTGCAATGAAAATGTCACTTCCGGTCGTAGGTGTATTTAAGTGTTTTTAGCATAGAGATAGATAGAGTCTCAGTTACAACACTGTATATATACATAATATGACATTTGTAACGTCTTATTCTTTTGGAAATTCTGTGAGTGTAATGTTTACTGTTCATTTTTATTGTTTATTTAACTTTTGTATATTATCTACTTCACTTGCTTTGGCAATGTTAACATGCCAATAAAGCCCCTTGATGTCACGCCCTGACCTTAGTTATCTATGTTTTCTTTATTATTTTGGTCAGGTCAGGGTGTGACGTATGCTTGTTTTGTATTGTCTAGGGTTTTTGTATGTCTAGGTGTGTTTGTAAGTCTAGGCATATGTAGGTCTATGGTGGCCTGAATTGGTCCCCAATCAGAGGCAGCTGTTTATCGTTGTCTCTGATTGGGGATCATATTTAGGTTACCATTTTCCCTTGGGTATTTGTGGGTTCTTGTCTATGTGTAGTTGCCTGTTTCAGCACTCCTTGTTATAGCTTCATGTTCGTTTTGTTGTTTTGTTAGTTTGTTTTGTGTTCTTTCTTCATTAAAAGAAGAATATATCACGCTGCGCCTTGGTCTCCTCCCTACGACGAACGTGACACTTGAATTGAATTCCATTGAATAGAGGACTCATCTTTATATCTGTGGCATTATAGCATCTGTGACAGCATGGGCAGCATCTTTAAGGCTACAACCCAAAAGAAATCCCCACCCGGTTGACTACTTGACTACTTTAAAACGGAGGATGATGGCACAATAACAATGGCAATGTCCATGCTAAAATAGGTTATATCCATGATAAGTCCTCTATCTATCTCTATGGTTTTTAGGGGCTCTGTAAAGGTCATACACTCAGGGTCATAGGCCTACAGTAGGGCCTAAATCACTTGAGTTTATTCTCCTTGTTTAACAGTAGGTGGTGTTATTATCCATGGCAATTTTCCCCCATGGCTTCAGTGTTAAATAGTCACATGTACAGGGTTGCAGGTGTGATTGGAGGGTAGAGAATCTTAGGCTCCGAGCTCCAACATGCAGGACTAAGTGAAATAAAATAATGAAAATGGTAATAAAAAACAACAACGATATATAAATAGAAATAGCACTATATACATCATAACTGTATCAGTGAGGAATAAATACATGTAGACTGGGGTGGAGGCAGAGTAGACTGGTGGGGGGGGATTACCATAGGTGGAGCAGCAGGCAGACTAAATGACCATTGAGGGGGCATTGGGACCAAGTGAAATAAAACAATACAACTTATAATAAAAATAAAAATAACAATATACACATACATATTAAAAACTGCAATAGTGATGAATGTCATTGGGGTGGAGGCAGAGTAAAAGTCAGTTGGGGGGGTGGTGTCCATAGGGGGAGTAGCAGGTGGGAGGGGGGAGCAGGTAGCTGACTAGTGGTGGCTATTCAGCAGCCTGGTGGTCTGGGGGTAGAAAATATTGGCCAGTCTTCCAGTTTTCGCCATGATGCTCCTGTACTGCCCGCATCTGAGTGATGGAAGCAGGGCGAACAGGACATGGTTCGGGTGGCTGGGGTCCCTGATGATCTTCTTGGCCTTCCTGCGACACCTGGTGTTGTAGATGTCCTGGAGGGCAGGCAGTGTGCACCCAATGATGCGTTTGGCTGCGCGTATCACCCTCCGAAGCGCCTTGCAGTCCGCGGCAGGGGAGTTGCCGTACCAGGATGTGATGCAGCCTGACAGTATGCTCTCTATGGTACTCCTGTGGAACATTGTAAGGGCCCTCAGGGAAAGGCCGAATTTCTTCAGCATCCTGAGGTTGTGCCTTCTTCACCACGGTGTGTTTTGACCATTTCAGCTTTTCTGAGATCTGTACGCCAAGGAATTTAAAGTTTGTACCGTCTTCATGGCGGCCTTGTTGATGAGGATGGAGGCATGTCCAGCCTTGTTCCTCTTGAAGTCCACAATCAGCTCCTTTGTTTTTCTGACATTGAGGGAGAAGTTGTTTACCTGGCACCATGCCGTCAGAGTGCCTATCTCCTATCAGAGGCCTACTGTTGTGTCATCAGCGAACTTAATGGAGTTGGAACTGTGTGAGGCCACGCCGTCGTGGGTATAGAGGGAATACAGCAGGGGACAGAGGGCACACCCTTGTGGGGCCCCCATTTTTAAAATCAGTGTAGAGGAGGTAATGTTGCCTACCTTTACCACCTGGAGGCGAGCTATTAGGAAGTCCAGGACCCAGTTGCATAAGGAGTTCAGACCCAGGGACATGAGCTTTGTAATGAGCTTACTAGGCACTATGGTATTGAAGGCTGTGCTGTAGTCGATGAACAGCTTTATCACATATGCATTCCTTTTGTCCAGGTGGGTAAGGGGCAGTGTACAGTGCAATGGCGATTGCATTGTCCATGGATCTTTCAGGGAGGTAGGCGAATTGGAGAGGGTTGAGTGTGTCAGGGAGGTAGGAGGTGATATGGTCTTTGACTAGCCTCTCAAAGCACTTCATGACGACATAAGTGAGCACTACTGGTAGGTAGTCATTCAGTTCAGTTACTTTCCCTTTCTTGGGCACGGGGATGATCGTGGACATCTTGAAGCAGGTGGGCAACTTCAACAAAGCCAAAGATGATGGTGAGAAGAACTTGCTCTGTCGGGTATTCGAGAATTTCTACAGGCAACCCAATATTGTCATCACTCTTTTAAATTACATTTGTAATTCAATCGAGATTTTACTTAGAAACTGGCCAGTTTGTAGGGCCTCGATGTCGACTCGCAAAACGTTTACTATGGGTAATTTGGAATTGAGATGGAAACAGCCAATGACCCAATGACGTCTCTCAATGCAATTTATCATTATGTTCCGGTTGCAACCGTCAAGTTTGCGGGTTTTCACAGGGAAGGGGTCGATTCTGACGAGCAGGTTGGCTACAATAACTTTCTAATAAGATTTCAGTAGTGCTGACTGCGCGTGAAGGAGATTACTCAGGCAGGTTTTGTACGGGCGTGAGCGATCTGAGTGTGCGCTGATAAAATGAGTATACAGATGGATCTGGACATTCGGTGATGCCGCTACACTTCTCCTCAACACAGACGATTCCCCTCGACCCATCTCTGTTAAATCTATATGCCTATTTCCTTCCCATCTCCTGCGGCAGACTCCCGCCTTCTTCCTCCGCTCTCGGCTCAGTCCTGTGAGGTTGTGCTTGGTAGAGGTCACCCAGAACCGCGCAGCGTGTAAATGTGCGAGTCAGCACTTCATCCCGGGGCGGCGGGGCTGCAGTATATAGAAAACCCAGGATAAGCCTGCTGTTTTCGCATGCCAACTCAAATAACATTCTGTAGGCCTACACATATTTGGACTTCATCCTAAAAGTCCCTTCTGAATTATTAGTGTGATAATTGTTTCTCAAGTTTTATAAAATGAAAGAAAAAAGCACTGGATAGGACCAAAATAGGCCACTATTCTCGGGTTACACTCAGAGGAGTTTCTAACCCCCATCTGACTGCACTGTTTGCCCCTTTTACATCTGGGAACATAGCCTTCAAAGCAGATTTTGCCTTCAATGGTTATACTTTGTGGCCTATTCTCTGCTGTAAACCAATCTCCAGCTATTATTCACCTACAGGCTTTTAAGTCCACTTTTGTAATAAGAACAAATATGACTCAATCATATTGTTTTCTGCTCTGGTTGATAATGATGGACATCGCATCTGTCTTCTCCACATTCTGACCAGACCACCATCCTCTGCCTCTGATGCTGTCCCCACCACTACTGTGATGTTGTTGTCATCCTCCTTTCAAGCTCCTGAGAGTATTCCTGAGATGATGAAAGGACTGGCCTAATGGGATTAAACATTTTGATAAGTGCAGAAGAGGAGGCAGTGGCACATCATCTCACTTCTCTCCCTGCTGCATTTAGAACAGTATTGATCAATCTATCTGCTGGAGAGAAAACACAACCAGTCATGTGCAGAGATGTACAGAAGGCATGTGTGTGTGATGATTAATGACTGATTTACAACCTTTAGGATTTTTGGGAATAATTATATTGATAAAAAGATTTGCTGATTATTTGGATGCATATCTGTTTTGCTGTACGAACAGATGTGGTCTCTCTCTCTCGCTTTCTTTCTCTCTCTCTCTCTCTCTCTCTCTCTCTCTCTCTCTCTCTCTCTCTCTCTCTCTCTCTCTCTCTCTCTCTCTCTCTCTCTCTCTCTCTCTCTCTCTCTCTCTCTCTCTCTCTCTCTCTCTCTCTCTCTCTCTCTCTCTCTCTCTCTCAATTCAATTAAATTCAATTCAAGGGGCTTTATTGGCATGGAAAACATGTGTTAACATTGCCAAAGCAAGTGACGTAGATATTATACAAAAGTGAAATAAACAATACAAATTAACAGTAAACATTACACATACAGAAGTTTCAAAACTATAAAGACATTACAAATGTTATATTATATATATACAGTGTTGTAACAATGTACAAATGGTTAAAGCACACAAGTTAAAATAAATAAGCATAAATATGGGTTGTATTTACAATGGTGTTTGTTCTTCACTGGTTGCCCTTTTCTTGTGGCAACAGGTCACAAATCTTGCTGCTGTGATGGCACACTGTGGAATTTCTCCCAGTAGATATGGGAGTTTATCAAAATTGGATTTGTTTTCAAATTCTTTGTGGATCTGTGTAATCTGAGGGAAATATGTCTCTCTAATATGGTCATACATTGGGCAGGAGGTTAGGAAGTGCAGCTCAGTTTCCACCTCATTTTGTGGGCAGTGTGCACATAGCCTGTCTTCTCTTGAGAGCCATGTCTGCCTACGGCGGCCTTTCTCAATAGCAAGGCTATGCTCACTGAGTCTGTACATAGTCAAAGCTTTCCTTAAGTTTGGGTCAGTCACAGTGGTCAGGTATTCTGCCACTGTGTACTCTCTGTTTAGGGCCAAATAGCATTCTAGTTTGCTCCGTTTTTTTGTTAATTCTTTCCAATGTGTCAAGTAATTATCTTTTTGTTTTCTCATGATTTGGTTGGGTCTAATTGTGCTGTTGTCCTGGGGCTCTGTGGGGTGTGTTTGTGTTTGTGAACAGAGCCCTAGGACCAGCTTGCTTAGGGGACTCTTCTCCAGGTTCATCTCTCTGTAGGTGATGGCTTTGTTATGGAAGGTTTGGGAATCGCTTCCTTTTAGGTGGTTGTAGAATTTAACGGCTCTTTTCTGGATTTTGATAATTAGTGGGTATCGGCCTAATTCTGCTCTGCATGCATTATTTGGTGTTCTACGTTGTACACGGAGGATATTTTTGCAGAATTCTGCATGCAGAGTCTCAATTTGGTGTTTGTCCCATTTTGTGAAATCTTGGTCTCTCTCTCTCTCTCTCTCTCTCTCTCTCTCTTTCTCTCTCTCTCTCTCTCTCTCTCTCTCTCTCTCTCTCTCTCTCTCTCTCTCTCTCTCTCTCTCTCTCTCTCTTTATCAGGTCAAGAGACATGGCTCACCATTGTCCCAAGCACCTCGAGGAGCACCGTGAGAGCTTCACTTTGATTGGACACCAGGTGGCAGTGCATGCAGATCAGCAAGGAGTGAGACTGAGGAGAGGGAGAGAGAGAGAAAACAGTATGAGAAGAGAGGGAGGGAGGGGGCAGAGAGAGAGAGAGAGAGAGACACATACACACATACACAGACAGACAGGGGAGGAGCTTGAGAGAGTGAGAGATTGCAGCCTGAGTACTGCTGCAACAGGGATGACTTGTTCAGGAGGATACAGAATTATGGACACAGCTCAGTCTCCATAGACCCCTGTGAGTTTGGACTGTAGACTCAAGCTACTGAAAAACTAAGAACTGATTCCAGAACAGAGGTTCAACTTCTGCTGGGGTTGAGAGACAGGGGTTGGAGCACAACTTGACTGACCCCAGGGCAGCGGTATGGCATCATCACCCCTGCACTATGGACGATCAGCCAGGGATATTGCCAATGTCATGCAGAGACTGCAAGGTAAGTGCTTTCTGCTTACTCATTCATTCTCTTGCTCAGTCTGCAGTGGTTTGAAATGGGACCTAGTGCGGAGGTTGAGGCATGACACAGCAAAAATGCCTTTGAATTAAAGGTATGCTATGTTACTACAATGCTGTCCTCTAAACTATTACATTCTTGTGTGAATCTGTACCAAAATTATTTACCAGTGCTGGAGCAGAATTATATTTGTTTGGCTTTAAATTCTTGAAATGCACTGACTTGTACTGTAAAACATTTGAGATAACTGTCTGCAAAATCCAATGTCGTTTAATAGTATTTTGAGGTTGTTGTGGTCAATAATATTGTGTATAGCGCAATTTTCCTCTCAGTGCTTTTGCATTGAAGGTCAACTTTGGTGGACTTTTAGTCCGTGTGATGCTCCATGTGGTCTAGTGATGCACCACAGTATGCAGGTAAAAGTACAGTAGCAGTGTTGTCTGTGTGCCAGATTATACGTCATGTCTAACTGCAGGACAGCTGTTCAATAGCTTACCTTGTGTGTGGAGGGGCAGACCGTGGTAAAGCTGATCCTCTGAAGAGCTGACAGGGTGAACACTATTCTTCCCTCTCATCTCTTCTGTACCAGCAGGACTGCTTACTCTGTCTGATTATGGTCGTGCTGACAGATTTATAGCTAACCCATAGTATTAGAATTGTATTCAGTATTTTCAATATTTGCTCTGTACCATCTCTGTATCACCACAATGATGTTACACACTCACTATCTCCCTATTACTGCCATTGAAGTGTAACCACTGCTGTTATCAGCATCATTATCATTACTCACTGTTCATGGCTCTGAGCTGTGGTCGCCTTAGAAACCTGTACTGCTGCAGATTGTTTGGTGGCGCCGGTTTAACGCTCCCAGGTTCAGGACCAGATTGATGGCCATATCAGGACTCTGGGGGAGTCATGTGACACTGGAGCTGAGAATGAGATCCAAAATGGCTGTGCCCTATATGGCTTCGTAGGTGGCAGAGCAGCTGAGAGGAGAGCATCCCTCCCTCACCACACTGCTAGTCAGCATCATCACTGTTTAGCTGGAGTGCATGGTAGTTTACTGTGATTTCAGACTGATTCAGAATGATTGTGTTTCATATGAGGAAATTCACTTTCACGGCTCATCAACAACAAAATAGAACAAAGTATTTCACAGTATCATTATGAAAAACTGAGACAGTTGCAAGTAATAAAATTGTAATAAAGCCTGTAATGTAGTTATCATTCACATGAATTACTATGCAATTGTTGATGTTGTCTCAGTAGTAGGAATGTCAATAGTAATCTTGATCTACTTTATGTTTCTTGAAAAGTCCTTGTGTGTCACCAGTTAATCTAGCGTAATAAAACAACAAGGTAATGTACCCCCCTCTGATAGTGTTTTAAAGTCACAAAGAAGCCCATTGTTGCCAGATAGACGCTGCAACATATTTAGATGAGGGGAATCACATGAACTGTAATGTCATTTGACTCAAAAAATGGACATGTTTTGAAAATAGCCCTAGATATTTGTAGTTGTTTGCGGTGTGTCTCTGTGACACCAGTAAGTGAAAGCGTTATCTGCTCTCACCAAGCTGCACATAATGGTTTCTTGATGATGTTAGTTGCCATGCAGGTCATTACAGAAAAGAGAGGCCTTGTTGCTATATTTTGTCATTGTTGTGTAGAGATACCATCTCAGCTTCCTTGCCTTTTAACCACAGACCCAAAGAAACAGTAAAACTATTTGTGTATGTTTAGATAGTATTCAGGTACAGGTAGCTTGATTCAACTATCAGGTGTGTATGATTGAATGGTTCACCTAATAATATGCACAGATGGATTAATTACACTGAGTGTACAAAACATTAAGAACACATGCTCTTTCCATGACATAAACTGATCAGGTGAATCCAGGTGAAAGCTGGATTCACCTGATCAGTTTACATCATGGAAAGAGCATGTGTTCTTAATGATCCATTATTGATGTCACTTGTTAAATCCACTTCAATCAGTGTAGATGAAGCGGAGGAGACAGGTTAAAGAAGGATTTTTAAGCCTTCAGACAGGTTGAGACATAGATTGTGTATGTGTGGCATTCAGAAGGTGAATGGGCAAGACAAAAGATTTAAGTGCCCTTGAACAGGGTATGGTAGTAGATGCCAGGCGCACTGGTTTGAGTGTGTCAAGAACTGCAACTGCTGGGTTTTTTACTCTCAACAGTTTCCCGTGTGCATCAGGAATGGTCAATCACCCAAAAGACACCCAGCCAACTTGACACAACTGTGGGAAGCATTGGAGTCAACATGGGCCCGCATCCCTGTGGAACGCTTTCGACACCTTGTAGCCCATGCCCCGTTGAATTGAGACTGTTCTGATGGCAAAAGGGGGTGCAACTCAATACTCAATCATTAGGAAGGTGTTCCTAATGTTTTGTACACTCAGTGTATATTTCTAATACAGTACCATTTGAGATGCTTTCATTTAGTGTTCTTCCTTCTGTGATGATCATCTACAGTTGATGAGTAAATGTTGTCATTTGATATTTATAATTGACAAAGGTGGTACTGTATCTAGCTTTGACATGACATCTGATTCCATGTTTCTGATCCCCTTTTTTAATGAGATGAAGGTGTGTTTGAAACATATACTTTCTGTACGGATCAGAGCATAGAAAAAGTTTTCTTTGGCTCTGTCAGTAGATCTGGAGGAGAAACAGCTTGTTAGCAGCCTAGAACACCTGTGTATGTGGTCTATAGAAAATATACTGCCATATTGGCTTATTAGATATTTGAGTAGATGTACCATCTTTGATTGACATCAATATTTTATTTGTTTCAGAGCCAAAGGGTTTAAATCAACGTAAATCCTTGTCAATGTGATGTAATAGTTCTCAGATCAGGTGCAATCACGTGTTTTAGGTGAAAATGTACCGTGATCTAATATACTATTTACCTATAGTTACATAGAGAGAATTTCCTTTTCCGATTTTGTTTCTCTCACCAGATCTGATTACTCTCTGTCTCTCTCTCTTTCAAAAGAAGACATTGTTCTTGAATTAAAACAATGTTCTTTCTACAATTCCACATCACGCTCACATTTCCCTTCAGGCTCAATTTAGTAGCTGATAAAACAGTGCGATAGAACATCAATACCAACATAAACTTCTGCCCCAGTTTTGGGGTGCTGTTTTTTGTCTCCTCCTTTCTTTTTTGTACCTCTTCCTGCGAACGGTGTGGCAGTGAGAAACAGCAATTAGTGACACCATATGGCGGAGAACGGCGAGGCTGCTTTGAACGCCTCCCAGCCTGAACTCTCCCATATGCCGTGGAATTCAGGCATTTATTGTCTCTCATTAACAGGGAAATCCTCCGTTTTTATTTTCATTTGTCATATATTTTCCTCGTCGTGGGCGGTGGAGGCACAAGTTACACACCTATGGCATGGTGCTTACCGTCTGTTTAGATAGTAGAGACAGGTTTGCTAAGCTTCTTTGGAGAGGCGTGAGCTTCACTATCTCAGTGCTGTGAATATACTCCTGTACAGCATACATGTGAATGTATTCACAGAAATTGGATTACAGAGTACTATGTGTACAGATCGAGGACATTTTACTGTACAATTAAATGAATATATGATGTTATGTTATTGAGAAATAAACATTGTAAGATAAGTTTATGTAAGATATAGTTTTGTGCGTGATTTTTATTTATAATTTTTTTGGGGTGGTTAGATCAGCTTTAATATTGCAGATAGATTGAGGCTTCCATCAGTGTAATTGTCTGCATCATTTCCAATCCCCCATATATATATTTTTTGTAAATATATACAGTGGGGCAAAAAAGTATTTAGTCAGCCACCAATTGTGCAAGTTCTCCCACTTAAAAAGATGAGAGAGGCCTGTAATTTTCATCATAGGTACACTTCAACTATGACAGACAAAATGAGAAAAGAAAATCCAGAAAATCACATTATAGGATTTTTAATGAATTTATTTGCAAATTATGGTGGAAAATAAGTATTTGGTCAATAACAAAAGTTTATCTCAATACTTTGTTATATACCCTTTGTTGGCAATGACAGAGGTCAAACGTTTTCTGTAAGTCCTCACAAGGTTCACACACACTGTTGCTGGTATTTTGGCCCATTCCTCCATGCAGATCTCCTCTAGAGCAGTGATGTTTTGGGGCTGTTGCTGGGCAATACGGACTTTCAACTCCCTCCAAAGATTTTCTATGGGGTTGAGATCTGGAGACTGGCTAGGCCACTCCAGGACCTTGAAATGCTTCTTACGAAGCCACTCCTTCGTTGCCCGGGCGGTGTGTTTGGGATCATTGTCATGCTGAAAGACCCAGCCACGTTTCATCTTCAATGCCCTTGCTGATGGAAGGAGGTTTTCACTCAAAATCTCACGATACATGGCCCCATTCATTCTTTCCTTTACACGGATCAGTCGTCCTGGTCCCTTTGCAGAAAAACAGCCCCAAAGCATGATGTTTCCACCCCCATGCTTCACAGTAGGTATGGTGTTCTTTGGATGCAACTCAGCATTCTTTGTCCTCCAAACACGACGAGTTGAGTTTTTACCAAAAAGTTATATTTTGGTTTCATCTGACCATATGACATTCTCCCAATCTTCTTCTGGATCATCCAAATGCTCTCTAGCAAACTTCAGACGGGCCTGGACATGTACTGGCTTAAGCAGGGGGACACGTCTGGCACTGCAGGATTTGAGTCCCTGGCGGCGTAGTGTGTTACTGATGGTAGGCTTTGTTACTTTTGGTCCCAGCTCTCTGCAGGTCATTCACTAGGTCCCCCCGTGTGGTTCTGGGATTTTTGCTCACCGTTCTTGTGATCATTTTGACCCCACGGGGTGAGATCTTGCGTGGAGCCCCAGATCGAGGGAGATTATCAGTGGTCTTGTATGTCTTCCATTTCCTAATAATTGCTCCCACAGTTGATTTCTTCTAACCAAGCTGCTTACCTATTGCAGATTCAGTCTTCCCAGCCTGGTGCAGGTCTACAATGTTGTTTCTGGTGTCCTTTGACAGCTCTTTGGTCTTGGCCATAGTGGAGTTTGGAGTGTGACTGTTTGAGGTTGTGGACAGGTGTCTTTTATACTGATAACAAGTTCAAACAGGTGCCATTAATACAGGTAACAAGTGGAGGACAGAGGAGCCTCTTAAAGAAGAAGTTACAGGTCTGTGAGAGCCAGAAATCTTGCTTGTTTGTAGGTGACCAAATACTTATTTTCCACCATAATTTGCAAATAAATTCATTAAAAATCCTACAATGTGATTTTCTGGATTTGTTTTCCTCATTTTGTCTGTCATAGTTGAAGTGTACCTATGATGAAAATTACAGGCCTCTCTCATCTTTTTAAGTGGGAGAACTTGCACAATTGGTGGCTGACTAAATACTTTTTTGCCCCACTGTATATATATTATTTTATTTTAAATATACTATATATTTTTATATATATTTTCCTTCTTTATTATTTTACCCTAACCCTACCACCCCTCCCCTAATTGGAGTAAACTAATGGAAAACAATACTTAAGCTTCTACTTTCAGTTTATACAGTCTATACATTTTACAGACAGTATATTTTACATTAGTTATCTTTTGTTTGTTTTTAGTCCCAGCCTTCAGCTACCCTCAGCCCCTCCCATCTATCTCTGAAGACCATCCAGTTTTGATTTCTAGCTGTCATATATTTTTCCACTGTGCTGTGATGTTTCACAAAAGTTCTGAACCTTTCTATTCTCATAGTTTCTACAGATTGTAAATTAAAGATAAACTGCTATTTGCAGAGTTAGTTCCAAGTAAATGTTGCAATTTGTTAGCCATTCCTGAACCTGCGACCAAAAACAAGCTACATAAGCTACACAAGCTACACAAGCTACATTGGTACTACGTACCAAAACAAGTGATCTAATGATACTGTCTCTTTGCAGCAAAATCTGCAGGGCTGGGATGGTTGTATCCCCCATACTGTATATATGACATTCTATTGGTTGCAAGAATTTTGTATAATAATTTAAATTGAAAAACTTTTTAGATTTGAATCTGGCGTCATGTTGTTTGTCAGTTCATAAACCATGTGCCATGGAATCGGTACATTGAAAATCTCCTCCCAACTATTTTGCATTCTGTATGGCGCAGCTGTCAATTTTTGGTCCTTAAATGAAACTGGTATACTTTTTTATTTATCACAATTTTCTTTAGCCAATTTTGGTCTTTAATGCAGGTCCGACATACAAGTTCCTTACCATCTCCCCTTTCCACTTGCCTCCTCCATTTGTGCGGTAATGCAGCAATCAGTTGGTTGTAATTTTGGATAGAGCCGATATGTCCATATATTTTTGTTAACTGCATGTGTGACATACCTCCACCAGTCCTATTTATGATATAATTTACAAGATTATATATATTTTTTAAATCAATTAGTATATTTGAGTTTAACCATAATATTGGTTCTAATATTTGTTATGTCTTTTCTGGTGGATTAAACTGAAATTGCAACCAGCTTTCTTGTTTAAAAATAGTGATATTTTGGAGATTGTTTCATTTTCAAATAACCCGAAAGGGAGAAGTTGTAATCTGAATGAAGGGTAAAGGCCATTCTTACTAATCTGCTAGAGAACTGTAACGGGTGACACTCTCCTCATCCTCGGAAGAGGTGAGGAGAGAAGGATCTTCAGACCAAAACGCAGCTTGAGGGAAATAAGCCATCTTTATTATAAATACGACGATGGTAACACGAAAACACAAACACTTTCAAATTTACAAAAAACAAGAAAACGACGTATACGAAACCTGAACATAAACTTACATGACTAACACGTAACACTTACGGACAGGAAACATACTACATCGAAACGAAACGAACAACCGAAACAATCCCGTATGGTGTAAGACATAACACAGACACAGGAGACAACCACCCACAAACAAACACTGTGAACAGCCTACCTAAATATGACTCTCAATTAGAGGAACGCCAAACACCTGCCTCCAATTGAGAGCCATACCAGGCAACCCTAAACCAACATAGAAACAGACAACATAGAATGCCCACCCAAACTCACGTCCTGACCAACTAACACACAAAACTAAACAGAAAACAGGTCAGGAACGTGACATAACCCCCCCCTCAAGATGCGTACTCCGAACGCATCACCAAAAAGTCCAGGGGAGGGTCTGGGTGGGCATCTGACCACGGTGGTGGCTTAGGCTCCGGGCGTGGTTCCCACCCCACCATAATCAATCCCCGCTTCCTTAGCCTCCCCACAATGACCACCCTCCAAATAACCCCACCTAAATTTAGGGGCAACACCAGAATCAAGGACAGCTCTGGGACAAGGTAGTTCAGGACATAGGGATAGCTCAGGACAGAGGGATAGCTTAGGAGAGAGAGGTAGCTCAGGATAAAGAGGTAGCTCGAGAACCACTTCGGATTTAAGTATAGTTTTTGTATGACTGAAACCTTTCGTGTGAGGTCCAATGCCTTAATAATTCATAATTTCTGCCCTCCAAATTCATATTCATTATATAAATAGACCTGTTTAATTTTGTCTGGCTTGCCGTTCCAAATATAGGGAAATATTGTTTGCTAATATAATTTTAAAAACAAGTTGTTAGGTGTAGGCAGGATCATAAGTAAATAGGTCAACTGGGATATGACTAAAGAATTAATCAGGGTGATTTTTTCACAAATAGACCGGTGTTGTCCTTTTCATGGTAGCAAAATGTGACCGACCGGCTCGATTCGGCTTATGCAGAAAAATTTGAAATTGTGTTTTTTACATTGGATAAAAGTAGAGACTCAGAGCTAGAAAATGGTATATCATACACTACAGTTGAGGAACAATAGGAGAGTAATTCTGCTTTGAAAGTTGATAAACCTCACTTTTGAGAAAATGTCCCTTGAATGTTTTGGTACCTGCTGGAGAGCTCATCTTGTCTACACCCATTCAGCATCGTACACACCCTCTTAAGCTTTAGCCCCAACCATCTCTTTAAGGATTCACATGTGGGGCTATGTACTAAATAACCAAAGACTTCAAGACTAAAGGCTGGTTTATACTACGGGTGTTTATCGTAAATTTAATCTGGAGTGCCAGAGAGTGCTCTGGGCGTTCGTAAACTCAGAGCATTTCGGTCTTGGAGTGTTCAGAGCGCACACCGGACGCTCTGGCCGAGGAGTAGGGTTGACCCGAGCGATCTGACCTGACAGCACCAGTCAAGCACCCAAGCTAACTGGCTAACGGTGGCTAGCTTGCTAGCTACTTCCAGACAAAAATGAGAGAACAGCTCACTCTGACCATTTTACTCACCCTAGCAGAGCTGGTTATCCAGAGCATTGGTGACTGCAACTGTGCTGCTGGCAACAATTTAATTATGCTTTTTTGCCAACGTTTACAGACACCGGCCATATTCAACTGGTGTTGAGCGTTTGTAAATTTGTCAGTTATTCTGCACTCTTGCACACTCAGACAAGAGTGCTCTGAAATTGGAGTAGATAGCCAGAGCGAATTTACCAGCTACGTCTATCGACAGTTGTCGCAGTGACATCATAAACATTCTATTGAAATAGTTACTTGCATAGTGGAGTCTTTTGTTTAGACATGTAGCTAGCTAGCTAAACAATGAACCATAATCCCAACTCATAATGTTACTAGTAACCCGGCATGAATCTGAGGTAGATAACCAACCATGTTCAATGTTAGCTAGCTAACATTAGGCTATAACTAGCAATGCAAATGGCATTGAGATACGAATAATATTAGTACACAAATCATACACATAACGTTAGCTAGCTAACAGTTCACTTTAACGTGAAATGAAAATGACTTTCTGACCAAATTAGAAACATGTAATATCTGAAAATGTAGCTAGCTAGACTATATTACCTGTATACATGGATGGACGCTTCTCCCTTTCTGTCATGGATGCCATGGTTGCCCTTAGTTTGAAGATGTAATCCGGAGACAGGTATTTTATCCAACAGCCTTCTGTGTATTCTCTTTTCGACTCCATCTGCATATTTGCAATCAAACGCCAGAATTTTCTCCCTCTCCTTAGCTATCATACTCTAATTCCACTGATTTCAAAACTCAGTCCTCCAGAAAGTGGAGAGCAACACTTATGCAGTTCTACTACGTGATTTCTTCCAAAAAAGCCTCGTTAGAAAGGATTACCTACACATACTGACCAGCTCACACCAATCCAAACTCATCTCTCGGCATGTCCAGCCCACTCATTATCTCAGCCAATCATGGCTAGCGTGAAGGTTGCACTCTTTTTCCATGGCTATACCAACTCTTAATTTAACAATTTTATTAGTATTTACAGATGGCATACAAGTTTGACATTAAGGTACATAAAAGTTCACATGTTCCAGAAAGATTTCTGGCAAAAATTACATTTTGATTTAAAAAAAAGTTTACGTTCAAATGGCGCTCCTATGAAGTAGTGACACGCGACAAACATCTAGTTTCCTGAAGCAAGTCACAATTCTTATCTAATTTGGCAAACTTTCTGTTAAAATGTATTGTAGTGAGATCATTTTATTCTTTCGGGATATGAATACCAAGTACGTCCACTTCAGTGTCGGACCATTTTATTGGTAAACTACACAGTAATGTAAAAGTTGTGTTTTTTAGAGATCAGTACATAAAATGGTGCATTTATCAAAATTCGGTTTTAATCCAGAAAGGTTAGAAAAATTATCTAGATCCTTTATGAGGCTGTGCAGAGATCCAAATTGCGGATTAAAATGAAGACATTAATCGTCAGCGTACCCTGGATTTACTAGCCCCTTGATATTATTGTTGGATCTGATTTTAATAGCTAAATTTTCGATGGCCATAATAAATAGTTATGCCGATAGTACACAGCCTTGTTTTACTCCTCTTGACAATTTAATACTTTCTGAGAAGTAGCTAATATTTACTATTTTACACCTAGGGTTACTATACATAACTTTGACCCATTGTATAAGTGATAATCCAGGCATTTATATATCAATTCCAGTCGTACTTTATCAAAGGCTTTTTTAAAGTAAGCTATGAATACCAGGCCTGGTTTCCCAGATTTTTTATAGTGAAATACACTTGAAATACACTTGAAATACACTTGAACTAGTGTTGTTTGGGTTTGTTAGGCTTTGCCCAATGCACATGGCTCATGTCGTCATATGGAATAGGTTCAGAGCTAAGCCAGCGTGCATCTAAGAAAATGCTGGAATGTGGTTTCCTTTTTACGAGCTCCTTCTACAGTTGCACTCATGGATGATGAAGAGGTGGAGAAGAGGGAGGAGAGGAAGGAAAAGGAAGAGGGTAGTTGAGGTGAGCACATCTGGATAAGATCCTGAATGCCTGATACTGAAAAAGAGAGAAAGTGCCACAGAGGAGAAAGCAAAACAGAGAAAGAGACTGGAGAAAGAGGGGGAGAGAGAGTCGGAAAATATTAGAAAGAGAGCGAGTAAGAGATAGATAACATCCTTCCTAAGTGATGTTTAATCAACTGGGCTGGGAATGGCATCATCCCCCAGGTTAATCTAGAGGCGAAAGAAACGCACATCTACAGTATTTAGGCACCGTGCTGGCTAGCAGAGTAGAACGCTTGAAAATTGAAAGGAGAGCCGCACACTCTAGGAGCTCGGATGCAAAAATATAATAACCTAATGTCCAACGTTTCGACAGACAAGCTGTCTTCATCAGGGTATAATTCCACAGGTTGGCACGGTGCCATGGTAACATCCCAGTCCAATGCAGACGGTCACCTTGAGCCGGTCCACCCTCCTCTGTGAATCTGACACCTCCATTCATCGTCTCTGGCTCTGGTCACTGCTGTTCAGACACACACAGGCAACTAAAAATAGCAGCAGCATTTCTTTTCATCACACCGCTGGGAGTTTTTCAGTTGCCGTAGCCTGTTTAGCTTAAATCTGTATAACAGAGAGGGAGGCTTTGAGACCTATTGCTCATTAGGAAACAGTCATTAAGCTCTATACGTCTATAGCCACAGAAATGAGATGGTGTGTCTCGTTCTTTTCCCAGTCCTGCAGCTACACCGGCCACACGGCACCCCAGATTGTGTTTATGACCCAATGCCATGGCAGTAGTCACATGACAGCCAGCATGGGCTTCTTTGCCCCGCAGGCCTGGCTGTGTCTGGTTCAGTTTTTGCACCAGACTAATATGTTTGATGAAGTTGGTGTATGTATGGTGTGTGTGTGTGTGTGTGTGTGTGTGTGTGTGTGTGTGTGTGTGTGTGTGTGTGTGTGTGTGTGTGTGTGTGTGTGTGTGTGTGTGTGTGTGTGTGTGTGTGTGTGTGTGTGTGTGTGTGAAAGAGAAAGAGAGAGAGAGAGAGAGAGAAAGGAGGAGAGGGGGAGTTTATCAATTTTGTTTGTTTACCATTCACATGTTGAGAGGAGTGCGTATGTGTATATGACTTTACCAGCCCTTCACTGTCACCTCACATTACCAATCAGATGGTAATCTCTATTCAGCTGCCAATCAGATAGAGTTTGAGTGGCACACCACAGGATTAGGCCACCAGGGTTCTGCCCCAAACAATACAGGGGGCGTGGCCTCCAACAGGTCTTAGTAGAGGTGCTGTTATACAGCTGTCAATCAGACTGAGTCCACCCCTAATGCCAACGCCTTAAAGAAGGTCAGGTATGTTTCAACAATAATCTGTGTCAGAGAAAGCATGTAATGAAATCGAATAAGCAGGAAAGATAGAATTCACTAAAAGTCAGAATGCATGGATCTTTTTTCTGGGCAGGAATTATATATTTTCCTCTTGTCATTTGCAGTATCGCGCTGCGATTTTTCACCTCATTCCTCCCTTGATTAGATTTACTCTTTCAAATTAGATTCCATTATTTTATTATAAAAATGTAATGACGCTCCGATAAGGCAAGTTGCTATGGTATTTGTGACAGTGAGTGACAGTCCTGGAATATCACTGATCACACATCAGTATGGTTTCAATGCATTTCAATTGAACCAGAGATGCTTCCTGACAGATTGAAGAACATGATACTGTTTCTGATGGACACACATAACAACAGTCTTCACAGATAGATCTTGACATCAGTGTCCATGACCACAAAGTGACATTACTAGATCCAAACCCTTCTCTCCATCTCTCTCTTCTTGTTATCTCTCACACACAGATCCCTCTGTCTTTCCTCTCTCTGTCACCAAGCACAATGTGATTGAATGGTGATGGTCATATGATTTAATTGGCCCGTGGCACCCAGTCTGACATGCAGAGGTAGAGGTTAAAGGTTGTGGGGTCATGCACCGGCCCTTAAAGGTCAGGTAAACAGAATGATGTTGCCAGATGTGTTGATCCTGCTCCCTAGCTATCCCCCAGGCAGCTCTATGGAAGTGTCTTTTTGAGACACGATGTCCGTGTGTGCCCTCCTGAAATCACATGCAGTGTTAGATTAGAGATACTTCTCTTATGAATCATCACAATATGTTAATTTGAGCCATCTCATTTCTAGGCATGCGACTAAGCAATCACTTTGAAAATATCAAGTAGGCCATTAAAAAAGAGGGAATCAGCAGCTTGAGTCAGTAGCGTGTTGTACAGTAAACAGTGTTGTGTTGTGTCTCCTGTGTTGTGTTGTGTGGTGTTGTGTTGTGCCTCCTGTGTAGTGTTGTGTAGTGTATTGTAGTGTAGTGTTGTGTAGTATTCTGGTGTGTCTCCTGTGTTGTGTTGTGTAGTGTTGTGTCTCCTGTGTTGTGTTTTGTCTCCTTTGTTGTGTTGTGTAGTGTTGAATGGGGTTGAATGTCTATACTCTTAGTAAAAAAGGTTCCAAAAGTGTTCTACGGCTGTCCCCATAGGAGAACCCTTTTTGGTTCCAGGTACGTAGAACCCTTTTGGGATCCATGTAAACCCTCAGTGGAAAGGGTTCTACATGGACCCCTAAAGGGTTCTAGCTGGAACCAAATAGGGGTCTTCTAAGGGTTCTCCTATGGGGACAGCCGAAAAACCCTTTAAGGTTCTGAAAAATTCTAAGCCCCCCAGGTTCTCTCTGTCAGCCACCTGACACAACAAACCCTGCAAAATTACTAAGGACAAGAATGCTACAGCTAGTTTTCTGATGAGAGCTGGGGATCTGGAAACATTCTGAGGAAATGCTAGAAACAGACACCCTCTCCCGGGTCTGCATTGTTGACCTACAGATGGTTGACATGGTTGGCTACAATTGTGTAATTGAGGCATTTTTGGTTTATTCTCACCCAGTAATGTAGATGGTACTCTACAGTTGAGATGTCCACAATTTGTCCACAATAGTAGTATATTTTGGGGACATATATTTTGGGTCATGTTCAGTCAATATAAAGTGCAGTTGGTGTATTTGACGGATACGTAGCTGGATTCAGAGTTACTGGATTGAGCGCTATGATTTGGTGATGAGCCAATCCTTTTCCTTTTCTCCTCCCTGTAAAGACAGAGTGTGCCGGCCAGCTGAAACTGGATAAAGAGCTTAGACTGTCTGACCCACTCCTGCACTCCCACACGCATACACTCACACACACGGACGCGCACACACACAGATCCACGCACGCACACACACACGTACACGTACGTACACACACACACACACACACACACACACACACACACACACACACACACACACACACACACACACACACACACACACACACACACACACACACACACACACACACACACACACACACACACACACACGTGAACAGACACACACATACATTTTATTTTAAATCTTGCCCAGATGTCATCACTGACTGCTGTGGCTGTTTGACCTTTGTCATGGCAGTTTTATTACCTCTCTATTTTTGGACATAACGGTTTTAATCTGCATTGTTTATTCAAGGATTAAGGATTACTGTAAATCCCTCAATGATTGAATGAATATCATACACCCTACCTGGAGTCTTTTCTAAAGCTAAGTTGGTTTGTTACAGCAAACCATAGCCATGGGAAAGGTTGTGGTTGAAAGTAAATTGCAGCCTTTGGGCCATGTATGGGTATTGAATGTGAAGCAAAATCGTTTGGGAAATTCTCAATTTCCCTTTTCATCTGAACCTTTGAATGTGGAAATTACCCAAACACAGGTGTGGGATGTCTGGTAAATGACCTGCTATCAGCAGTCTAGCTTTGGTGAACACAAAGATGATATTTGGACATCTTTGTCACTACCGTGGTGCTCTCAAGGCACATCTGGTGCTGAAAGGCGTAAGAGTGCATGTAAGGGGGAAGTGGGTGTTTTACTAATCATTTCCACTTGTTCCTCCTTCCCCTCTTGTCTTTTAATGCTCTGTCATTATTACTGAAATGTAATTAGCAATGCTAATGGCCTGGCTTTTGAAGCTCTTTGTAACCAATATTAGGATTGGTGAAATGTGTTGGAAAATGTCCTGTGTGGGACAAGTGGATGAAGAGGAGGGGTCATGTTAAATAGTAAAGTGTGTGAGGGATGTGGGGGTAGTAAGGGGTGTCAGGGTTAAAGTGCTGAGGCGGAAGCAGGGAAAGTGGGGTATTAAAGGGGTGTGGGGGGGGGGGGGGGGGGGGGGTCAGGAAGTAGAGTAAGGGGGAGTGTGTTTGTGTGTGTGTGTGTGTGTAGGTCGAGATTACAAAGTACCTCTCTGACTACCACACTAGCCTCCATCAACCATGAGACACCAAGTTCTAACAGACAGGATACATTATCAGAGCTATAAACACTAGCTATAGCAATGGGTATAACAAGACATGAAATAATGAAATATATCAGACATAGGATTGAGAGGTCTGGCTTTGGCTGGTGAGTTTGCGTCCTGCTCTTCCTGCTGAGCACCTGCCTGTCCCTGTTCACGTATAATTAAGGCTGATTTATGCAGAGGATCGTTAGGGGATGAGCAGGGGGATCAGGGATGCTCAAATGGAGAGTAGGATCCTCTGGGAAATCACAAGGTGA